>NC_054534.1:107616076-107916076 GCF_017654505.1 Polyodon spathula | reverse complement strand
TACCTACTGTTTGATTCTCGTCTTGCAAAAATGAAAGACAAAAATAATTAAATAAATAAGTTATAGGCTTGAGAATGGTGGGTTTTCCTGGTTCAAAACATAACATTTGTATGCACAAAGTAAATAGCAATTATGTTAGTAACATACACCAATTGCCATGTCAATTCTAAACTGGAGATCAAGCTAAATAAAACTTATTTTCATTACAATTGGACAAGCGGTTTTCCAGAGTTATGAAAAAAAAAATCTTGAGCGTGACTTACATACAGTTGTAGTCAAAAATGTACATTTCCCAATGGAAATGTATGACTTCTACAAATAATTATAGGAAAAATCTTTTTTGCAAAACTCCAAAAATGCTAATTCAAAAGTAGACGCAGGCCAGGAACGGTACTGCGGGTGAATATTTTTTTTCTTTTGTGTGTGATTTTTTTGGGGAAGGAGAAAAAAAGTGGGAGAAACAGGAGGAAGCAGGGTTATGGTGCCTTGCCTGTACCAAACCTGGGTACACCACCGTACAATGCCCCTTCCACGTGTCGCTTCAGGCACCTGCCCAACAGAGGGACAGAGGAAGCAAGGAAGTGAACCCTGTGATCCGGCCTTGCGACCCTATCTGGTGGGTACAAAAGGAGTATTCCACTGCGGAAGAGGAGGACTGGTGCGCCACTGCTGTCGCCATGGGCATGAGGAGGAAAGCTGTATGGAGGCTGACAGGGACAAACGCCCAAGTGGGATGACGGGTTGGAGGACCTTATCAGTGGTCTGAGGAGCGAGGATGGTGCTTTGCATGTGGCGAGTATGGGCACATGGTGGCATGCTGCCCTCTCCAAGAGGAGGAGCTGCTGGCCCAGAGAAGGGGGGAGCAGAAGCTTCCAGCTCCCTGAAGGGGGGAGCACGAACATCCAGAAGGGATCATGAGTGTCTGGCATCCAGAAGGGGGGACCATGAGTGAGTGCTGAGTCTGCAACGCCTGGGGACGCCTGTTAGCCGTCGCCCTGAGGTCGTTTGCTGCTGACCCCTGTGGATTTGTTGTGGCTGCTGGTGGAGTATACCCCACCAGTGTCCGTCTTTCTGCTGCCAGTGGTGCTATTAGCAGCTTTCCGCTGCCAGAATAACCCCAGCTGGAGAAGCCAGCCTTGACACAGACAGCATGGCTACTGGCAACACTGCCACCCATGGGCCCCTTGATGCTACTGTTCCTGACCCAGGAATAGAGAACAGAGACTTTTGGGGCTTTAAGGAGGGAGTTGGTCATTGAGGCCATGTGCTGGAGGAGGTATGTGGTGGGGTGCCCCGCTCCTGTGCGTATTTACGTGTTTTATGTTATATGGGGAGTGTTAATGTTAGTGTATATGTATTGGTACACAGAGTGTGGGTTATCACAAGTTATGAAAAATATATAGTTGTATTTAGGCACAGCGACTGAACACTCACTTTATGTGCAGATAAAGTGTGTATTAAGATGTGAACACAGGGAGTGCACAAATTAGTGTGCCGGGTTCAAGTGAATTATTAATTAGTAATTGAATCCCAGCACAACTGAATACATAGAGGCATGAAGCACTCACTCGAGGTTGGATGCTGGGTGAGTGGAGAATGGGAGAGAGTTAGGAGAACCAAAATAACAAACAATTGCTACATGTGCTAGAGGACCAGAATGATACCTGTTGGTTTGTTCCATGTTCGTTTGTTTTGATTGTCTGTTTTGGCTACTGTGCTGTTTTATTTTACAAAGTGTTTGTTAAATCTTTTGATTTAATAAAATGAGCATATCAATTATCCCAATCTGCTGTGGATTTACTTTCAATTCACTCGCAGTGCTGTGTGTTTCTTCCAGGTCTGACATCACTGCTCAAGCCAGGTGTGTAAACGTTTGATTACAACTGTACGACTGCAGTCCATAAAATGACCTTATGAACAAAGATGAATAACACCAAAGTGCGCAATTCGCATGCATTTGTTTCCTTTGATCCAGCAATTTCTAAATTCCATTCTACCCTGCATAAGATTGTTTGAAAAGAGATCTCCAAGTTAGTAAATGTGTCACAATGTGCATCACACAAGTATGTTCCTGCAGTAAATACTAGCGGGACAACTTCAGAAAGCTGAAGCTAGAAAGTGAAAAGGGGACACAGTATGTTATACGTGGGGGTGCATGTGCTTATATCATAAAGAAAAATTGACATGTAGTTATAAAAAACTGTCTAAAACAACAAAGGTTTTGGTGATGCCAGGTACGAACTTCTCCAGAAAGGACATGATGATAGGAGGCAACACCAGGATAGGCATGGGGAGGACCACTCGAGTTACAGCCGTCTCCATCAGTGCCTGTAAATAAAACAAACAGGAAAGAGAGAAGGACCCATAAAACAATCCCATTTAACAGCTAAATTAACAGCATTCATGTCTAAAACGATGTGAAAAATCATAAGTATGTCACCAACATTTGCTCTGTCATTAAAAAGCATAGAAGTATATCACCATGACTTACATCAGCATGTACATTAGTGGAAATCACACAGATGCCCGCAGTGTTTGACCAAGTTTGGTAAAATGTGAGCGTATGAGAGGCTTTCAATTTGTCGCTTCTCATTCACAGAAGAGATTTTTTCAGCAGTGGCCTCTGGGAATTTACAACCCACCCTGACCGTTTCCACTGGGAATTTACTACCCAGCCTGACCGTTTCCACTGGGAATTTACTACCCACCCTGACCATTTCCACTGGGAATTTACTACCCCCCCCGACCGTTTCCACTGGGAATTTACTACCCACCCTGACCGTTTCCACTGGGAATTTACTACCCACCCTGACCGTTTCCACTGGGAATTTACTACCCACCCTGACCGTTTCCACTGGGAATTCACTACCCACCCTGACCATTTCCACTGGGAATTTACTACCCCCCCCCCCCCCCCCCCCGACCGTTTCCACTGGGACCCCCCCCCACCCCCCCTGGGCCGTACTAAAAAAAATTAGCCCCCCCCGCCCCCCCCCTACGACCTTTACTATCCCCCCTGACCATTTCCACTAGGAATTTACTACCCACCCTGATCGTTTTAAGCCACTTACATGTTTAGCAGCCACCCTGGAGGAACCCACGACGTTTCCACTGGAGTCTAGCACGCTGATCCCCTCCGTCAACTCATTGTGCCTCATGAGGACCACGTTACAGATATTGGCACTGGCTAGAGGGAAGCAGCGGACACTGGAATCAGTTAGCAATGTTTTAACACTACAATGCTTGCAGTCACTCTTGAGTATGTCCAAGAGCCTTTTTTTTTTTCTTTTTTTTTTTTCATATTTTCGTATCCCAAGTAAGGTGTTTTTGGATGTTTTATAGAAACTGAATCAGAATTAAGATTCTATCTCTACTGCTCTTGAACCCACCATCCTCTCTCTCTCCTCTTCCACCTAGAATCTTGGTGTCACCAGTGACCCCTCCCTCTCCTACTCTCAGCACATCTCTACATTGGCACCCTCCTGTCTTCTCAGCAATAGACAGAGAATTCGACCCTTCCTCACCGACTACTCCACACAGCTCCTAGTTCAGGCCCTGGTACTGTCCAGTCTTGACTACTGCAACTCCCTCCTGGCCGGCCTCCCTGCCTCTGCTATCCATCCACTCCAGCTCATCCAAAACCTGCTGCTCGCCTTGTCTTTTCCCTTCACTGTTTCTTATATACCACACCGATGCTCCGCTCTCTGCACCGGCTCTCTATCGCTGCTCGCTTCCAATTCAAAACTCTTTTTCTTGCTTATCACTGTCTTGACCTTTCTGCTCTCCTCCTATCTCATTTCTCCCAACACAGCCTCTCGTCCCCTCCGCAACCAGCAGATTAACTGTACCCCCCCCCCCCACTCCCCCCACTCCCCTGCTTCCAGAGCCCACTCCTTCACCCTTGTCCCTCAGTGGTGGGACGACCTACCCACGGGTATCAGGACTGCTCAGTCCCTGACCACCTTCTGGAGCCTCCTCAAGACACACCTGTTCAGACAGCATCTGCAAACCTCACAACTCTCGATTACACTGGACTACATGGCACCCAATTGTACCAGTTCATGCATCAGCTTGTACCTGCACTGAACTGCTCCATACCTTGCCATATTCTACCCCTGCTCTTAATTTAGGATCAAACATACATTTTTATATTTTCCGTCATGTGACTGTTAGCAAAAAGGGTTTACATTTTTTTTTTTCAAAATAAACAGCCTTAATCATTATCACAAAAACAATAAAAATAAAATCCCAATGCCCAAACCAGTGTAAGTGTGACGAAGACAGACAGGTTCCTCCATATAGTCCTAGTCCTCTCATGATAACCGGCCTGATTCTGCTGAAAACCTTTATCATACACTCCTGCCCTCCCATTCACATTTTCAAATGCTGTGGCTATAATGCTATAACGTCATACATTTCTGATGTTGTACTTGAGATACGATCAACTTGAGAATGAATACCTGCTTGGAAGACTCATTTGTGCTTGAAAAGGGTTTGCATGTACTGTACCACAATCCTCTACAACTTTACTGGAAAACATGATTTCTAAGTGGCGCATCACTGCATTCTTAAATACATTAGCTTATCAATGTTGAGCACCAGACCCTGTTGGGTTATTAGAGGGTTACATTTCTGAAAGGCAATTTCAGCCTCAGGAATATGAGGTCCTTCCCCACTGAAACCCTATCATTCTTGTCATTTAAAAGGCCTACCTCTGCTGTTACCTTTAGCAGGACAATACTGTGTTAGAATATCAAAATAAACACATCAGAGAGTGGGAATGTGGGTACACAGGGCAACACCCCTGTTTCAATGACCTCAATTAATCTAATCATAAACATCTATTAATACCAACAGCAAGCCCTCTGCTTCTCAGCAAACCAAGAAAGGGTAATTAGGCAGTGCTCTTCCAGCACCCTGGACCAAACTCCCACCAATTAACCAATAAAACTGCATGAACAGCAAGAGCTACTGATTTAATTAGGAGCTGTGCAAACAAATTAAATTACAGGGGCCTGCCCTGTCCTATTGGGAAACAATCAAGAGTCTTTTGGGGGGGGTGAGGCTGCAGGCACAAATATAATATGGACTGTGTCCGTTACCAACACTGGGAATAGTGGAGTATGATTTATATATTGAAATAATCAATTTAACCTACATTATATGGGCAAGGAACTCCACACTGTAATCAGCATTGTAACATAAATTTCTTAAGTTTCAAATAGTCAGAAAGAGCATTTAATTATATTTAATGTATAATTAGAGATGCAACAATTAATCGATTAATCTACCGAAAGAGGACCTGGTCACTGGAAGGTGCTAAACCTTTCCAGATCTCTGTCACTCAACACCTTAGACAAGCACTAAAAACACAGGGCCTGTGTGCTTCGTTCTAGGTCCTCACATCAGCTTCTGTTATAGTCACTAGAACGATGCTTCGTTTCTCACAAGAAATCTTTCTCCTGTAAAAATCCTTCTAGGGGGACGGCACTCCATTATGGGGAAGACTGAACGAAGAGATAGTCCTTCCCTTTCATTGAAGTCACGCAGACGACAAACATTTCAGCATTCAACAGAGTGCACAGTTGAAACGACATCATTCTAGAGTTAACGAGCAGGGTTAGTTGGATATATCTAGCATTATTCACAAAAGGTAATGGAATGTTAAAACAGTGGAGTCTTACTTGAATACAATCAGCCCTTTTTCTCAAAGCTTTTGCAGAACGCTAAAGAACTTGATAAACCCAAGCTATATTTTACCCACCTAAACGCGATGAAGAGAAACTAACCTGATTCACCCTGCACACCACATGTGAGCCACTTGGGGACACAAAGCAAACATGTTTGGACTGACAGACCCCCAGTCCTGAGATTTGTTAATTATACCAATGACCCTAAATGCAAGCAACAGAGTCACCTTGCTTTACTTCTTAAGAAGTTGCAGTGAAGGGTATCAAATCCACGTTACATTTATAAGACCAGAAAGGAGGTGGAAAAGGTACGGAATCCCAGAGAGAGCTGCAGCCAGCCCAATGTGTGTCAACCGAATCGAGCCGCTGTGGACAATTATTAGTCTTTAGACCAGCACTGGACGTTCATTAAAGGCGCGCAAAGTGTCCGATTAGAGCAGAGGTCCGGCCAGGTGTAAACCTGACCAGAGGAGAAGGAAGAGGATTTCTTACCCTTCAAAGCCAGATGAACAGATCTGAAGAGAGTTAGTTAGTTAAAAGGTACCCTTTTTGAGTCTTTTTTCCCTAAAGACAAAGAACACAAATTCAAAGGTTTTCCCCCTCCCATTTATTTTTATAAGAAGAAAAAATACAACATAACCAATAGCATGAAACAGCTTTGTTGCAAAGTGCGAGCGGCTCAGTTGTTCCAGAACATAAAATGTGTTGTGTGGTAGACTTTGTCTTCGATTAAACAAACAGGCTCAAAAGTGCCCTGATAAAGTAGGTCACCATGAATAATGTTTACTGAGCTTCATGTGAAACAACTTCTTGTAATAACCGTGTAAACCTTTATCAGCCAGGTACACAGTTCCGAGCGAGAACCTAAACAGATCACCTAATCACTGGTCAGTTCCAAGAAGAAGTGGGTCACCATGGCCTAGTTTCTCAATAACCTTCACCACACTTGGAGGAACAGTCATATCACATACACTCTTGCACTCTGCTTCCCAACATGCCTAGTTCCCTCCTAGTTCAAGATTTCAATCGTTTAAAATATCAATAAAGGCACTGTTTACAATAAAACCCTTATTGCCATGCACTACCTTGGTAGTTGGCCTTGACTGTATGGTAATGCCCTTGTCTCTGCTACCAGACAGCAAGGCCCACTAATTAGGCTTCTGTTGCTTAATTAAAAGCTAGATAACTATGTTTTAAAATCAAGTTTGTGTCTTTCAAATACTAAATACTATTTAATTTAAAACTGTAATGGCTACTGACTTAATATATTACACTGTACACAAGGATTGCTCTGTGACATGGTTAGCTAGGAATTTCTAGTAACAAAAAAATATGTTCAACTTTATTTTTGTATTCTTAACACTACATAATTCAGTTACATTTTGCTTTGTCCTCCAAATGAAACCTATTTCACCCCCTGAGCGCATCTATTCATTTTCTAACAAGCCACTCTTCACTCTGAACTTCAGTGCTCTGCTAGCTCACAGACTTGAGAGGAAGAGGCTTTTCAGATTTATTAGGGCGGCTAATTCCCCTTCAAAACACATGGAGCGATCACGAGTCAGCAGTGAAATGTAACTCAAATGTTAGGTCACTTTTGTTGCATAAGAAGCACTTGATAGAATTGTTTGGTTTTTAAGTGAATCTAGTACTACTCCAAGGACTGTTTCAAGCACTTCACGACTGTACTTCATCGGTGATACTCTGTGACTTGTCACCTACCAACCCAGCTCCTTAAATCAAATCAGCAGTGAGTGTCGTCTAGTGCACAGCCAACTGAGAACAATTCTGAAGACGAGGATCACGGCACTGACTGTGTATTTTGTGATTTTTCTTTTACTTAAAACATGATTTACAGTAAGAGAACATGCACAGCTTAACCTCTCTTACAGTATAAGACTGTCTTATAGTTTCACACATTCAGCCAGAAGACACTCTTGTTTTATATGAGACAGGCTGAACTATAAATGTTAACGTAGATCAAATCACAGGATACTGGCTTATTTACTTGGAACCTAAGGCCGAGATATTGGGGTAGGACTGCAGGGATGGTAGGGAATACAGTGTTCGTTGTGTGAATAATACACATGAACACGTGTCTCTAAGAAACATTTCTGGGGGAAGTATTTTTCGTAAACATCCACTCTATTATTCTGAAAGTCTGCAAACTGGAAAGAAGTTGACGACTCATTCAAGTGTAAGGAATAACAACCAAGGATTAAGAATAAACTGCATAGGCATATACTTCAGTCATCACTTATACAACTGCTGAATCAATACAGTTAGGATCAACAAACTGTCCTGCACACAATGCAATGGGGCCATTATCCATACAGATTTTTGGAGTGTTCTTAGAGGATGTTCCAACTATGTGATTTCAGGTTGGGGCTCCTGGAGGGCTATTCCATTCCAGGACTATTTCCTACCAGGTCCTAAATTAGTGAATTGACTCATGTAAGATTAAGAATAATAGATGTGTCCTTTTGCTTTGTTTATTTCCTGTTCAATACAAATCTAGATTGAGCTATTTCCATCATTTATTCGAGAAAAGTCACTAAACGGGGCACCACCTGGAGAAGGCTTAAGAAGCACTGGGCGAGAGGGAAAGCTGTAAAAAGGTGGGGGTAGAATTGATACATACCAACAGCAGGGAAGGGCACAAACCTCTGGATCAAACCCAGAGTCGCAGGGCTGAACTTGCTGGTTTTCTGGATCAACAAATTCAGTCCCACCTAAAGAAAGAAACATAGGTGCACTTGGCATTTGGTTTTGTAAAACCTTTTCCATGAAGACCGCTGCTATCCTGACTGCCTCTGGTAGCCTGCGAGACCAGAGTCCTGTCCCTACAATAGCAGCTGACAAAATCTGGAAAAGTGAATAAGCTAATATACAGTGCAAGCAGTGGCATAGTCCTGAATGTGAACGTACCGAAACAACTAAAACAAGAATTATTATACAAATTCACATTTTACAGGTATACTGAACTTCTAGTAACACATATACAGTGTCTATAGAAAGTCTACATCTTGTGGTCTAACAAAACTAAAATGAAACTTTTTGGCCTAAATGCAACGCATTATGTTTGGCCCAAACCCAACACAGCTCATCAAACAAAGAACACCATCCCTACTGTGAAGCATGGTGGTGGCAGCATCATGTTATGGGGATGCGTCTCATCGGCAGGGACTGTGGTCAGGCTAGAAGGGAAAATGAATGGAGCAAAGTACAGAGAAGTCCTTGAGCAAAACCTGCTGCCCTCTGCAAGAAAGCTGAAACTGGAACGCAAGTTCACATTTCAGCATGACAATGACCCAAAGCACACAGCCAAAGCTCCACTGGAGTGGCTAAGGAACAAAAAGGTAAATGTCCTTGAGTGGCCCAGTCAGAGCCCTGACCTAAATCTAATTGAAAATTTGTGACATATCTTGAAGATTGCTGTCCATCAATGCTCCCCAAGGAACTTTACAGAGCTCGAACAGTTTTGTAAAGAAGACTGGTCAAATATTGCCAAATCTAGGTGTGCAAATTTGGTAGAGACCTATCCCTACAGACTCACAGCTGTAATTGTTGCCAAAGGTGCTTCCACCAAGTATTATCTCAGGGGGTGGAGACTTATCCAATTATGATCTTTCAGTTTTGTATTTTTAATACATAATATTTTCGCTCAATAAAAACTTTTTTCCTCTTAACATTGTGGAGTATGGTGTGTAAATAAGTGGAAAAAAATCCTCATTTAAATAAGTGAAACTCTGAGGCACTGACACAACGAAATGTGAAAAACGTTCAAAGGGGTGTAGACTTTCTATAGGCACTGTACTAGGTAATGCATGTATCTAATTTTTACAAATATTTCCACAAAGTGTCTCTTCATCTTTTCTGAATGCTTTACTTTATTTGTCTGTGTGTCAGTCGCAGAACAGTTATGCCTATAGCAAACAGTACCGGAGCTGTGTTCCAGCTCGACTACACCGCAGAGTACAAGTAGTAGAACTGAAGTCATTGCAATCAATGTCTCTGGACTCTCAATGTCTGCTTCTGTTCCATTTGATAAATCGGCAGGAAGAGAGAAATGATCACGCCAAAACAGAAGCTTGAAGAACCTGACAAAACTAATTTCATTTATCATGCTACAAAAGATTAATAATAGCCCTATGAAAGTTTGAAATTGGATCACCTAGGCATACAGAACAAATTAGCTTTTTTTACTTTGAGGAATCCTGTCAATGTTTCAAATGACAGTCACAGCCATATCGAGGTTTTAGTTATTTAAAATAATTATGATGTTAATATGTTCTTGTTTGTTCTATATGCTGTGGTAATATGTTGCTATGTTGTTTAATGTAAAAGTAGAAAGAGTACCATTAGCAAATTTCATGAAGAGTTCCATAAAAACAGGTGAGGTCCTTGAGGACTGGAAGCTTGCAAATGTGCCATTATTTAAAAGGGGACAAGTCAGACCCAGGTAATTACAGACCTATTAGTTTAACTCTTGTACCATGCAAAAAGATGGAAGCAATATTAAGAGGTAAACTACTGATACAACAACAGTATTACAGGAGATATCCAGCATGAGGGAGGTCATGCTTAACTAACCTACTTGACTTTAAGGATGTTACAGCTAATGTAGATGATGGCAATGCTATGATATAAATTGCCTTGATTTTCAAAGCCTTTCACAAAATCCTACATAAAAGACTTATACTTAAATAAAAATCAGCAGGAATACAGGGGAGGACATGTACTGCAATTGGATACAGAACTGGTTAAAAAACAGAAAGCAGAGAGTAATTGTGAGAGGTGTAAAAGTTAACCCCAGACAGGACTTCAAATTCAACATAGAGAGAAGAACAAGAGGGTATACATGGAATAGATAAAGTGAGCCCAAGGCAGAACTTCAAATTCAGCACAGAGAAGAACAAGAGGGTATAAATGGAATAGATAAAGTGAGCCAAGGCAGGACTTTGAATTCAGCACAGAGAAGAACAAGAGGGTATAAATGGAATAGATAAAGTGAGCCCAAGACAGGACTTCAAATTCAACATAGAGAGAAGAACAACAGTGTACACATGGAAGCTGAGTAAAAGTAAGTTTAGAACAGAAGGCAGGAAGCACTTCTTCTTTTACAGAGAGGTACCCATGCATGGAATAGCCTGCCAGGTGAAGTAGGAGGATCTTCAACACATACAGATTTTTCTGCAATTGACTTTGGTTTCCTTTTTTGCAACAGTAGCCTTCAAGTCAATCCACAACATCTCGATGGGATTCAAGTCTGTGGACTGAGACAGACAATCCACAACTGTAATCTTCCTTTTTTGCAGAAATTCCTTTGGATACTTTGCAGAATGCTTTGGTCATTATCCTGATAGAATATAAATATCCATCCAATAAGACTTCTAGCACTGGGTGACACATGAGAGTGCAAAATTGCTATTTTGAGGCATTCACTGATCCTTCTACAATACAAAGGTCACCAGTGCCTGAGGAAGATATACAAGCCCATACCTTCACACAACCTCCACCATATTTAACACTGGGCTTGATGAACTTTTCTTAAAATTCTTCTCTCTTTCTTCAACATATTGTTTCTTTCTTGGTGAACAAGGTTCTATTTTGAATTCATCTGACCATAAAATGTGGTTGAAGAAATCATCAGGCTTACTCTATGGAAAACTCCAATCGCTTTCTTTTGTGTATTGTTTTGCACCTTGGTTTTTGCCCATGGATATTCATCTTGTTAAGGTATCGTTGAATTGTTTGCTCTTTTCAGTAAACAGCGACTTTCTGCTATTTCTCTGGTAGTTTCTCTTTTTTCGTTTAGTTAGAACATAAGAAAGTTTACAAACGAGAGGAGGCCATTCGGCCCACTTTGCTCGTTTGGTTGTTAGTAGCTTATTGATCCCAAAATCTCATCAAGCAGCTTCTTGAAGGATCCCAGGGTGTCAGCTTCAACAACATTACTGGGGAGTTGATTCCAGACCCTCACAATTCTCTGTGTAAAAAAGTGTCTCCTATTTTCTGTTCTGAAAGCCCCTTTGTCTAATCTCCATTTGTGACCCCTGGTCCTTGTTTCTTTTTTCAGGCTGAAAAAGTCCCTTGGGTCGATACTGTCAATACCTTTTAGAATTTTGAATGCTTGAATTAGGTCGCCACGTAGTCTTCTTTGTTCAAGACTGAACAGATTCAATACTTTTAGCCTGTCTGCATATGACATGCCTTTTAAGCCCGGAATAATTCTGGTCGCTCTTCTTTGCACTCTTTCTAGAGCAGCAATATCTTTTTTTATAGTGAGGTGACCAGAACTGCACACAATATTCAAGATGAGGTCTTACTAATGCATTGTACAGTTTTAACCTTACTTCCCTCGATTTAAATTCAACACTTTTCACAATGTATCCGAGCATCTTGTTAGCCTTTTTTATAGCTTCACCACATTGTCTAGATGAAGACATTGCTGAGTCAACAAAAACTCCTAGGTCTTTTTCATAGATTCCTTCTCCAATTTCAATATCTCCCATATGATATTTATAATGTACATTTTTATTTCCTGCGTGCAGTACCTTACACTTTTCTCTATTAAATGTCATTTGCCATGTGTCTGCCCAGTTCTGAATCTTGTCTAGATCATTTTGAATGACCTTTGCTGCTGCAACAGTGTTTGCCACTCCTCCTACTTTTGTGTCGTCTGCAAATTTAACAAGTTTGCTTACTATACCAGAATCTAAATCATTAATGGAGATTAGGAATAGCAGAGGACCTAATACTGATCCCTGTGGTACACCACTGGTTACAACACTCCATTCTGAGGTTTTTCCTCTAATCAGTACTTTCTTTTTTCTACATGTTAACCACTCCCTAATCCATGTAAATGTGTTTCCTTGAATCCCAACTGCGTTCAGTTTGAGAATTAATCTTTTGTGCGGGACTTTGTTAAAAGTTTTCTGGAAATCTAATATGCTTTGCAGTTATCCATTATCGATGTTGCATCCTCAAAAAAATCAAGCAAGTTAGTTAGACACGATCTCCCTTTCCTAAAACCATGTTGACTGTCTCCCAGGACCCTGTTACCATATAGGTAATTTTCCATTTTGGATCTTATTATAGTTTCCATAAGTTTGCATATAATAGAAGTCAGGCTTACTGGTCTGTAGTTACCTGGTTCAGTTTTGTTTCCCTTTTTGTGGATCGGTATTACGTTTGCAATTTTCCAGTCTGTTGGTACCACCCCTGTGTCAAGAGACTGCTGCATGATCTTGGTTAGCGGTTTGTAAATTACTTCTTTCATTTCTTTGAGTACTACTGGGAGGATCTCATCCGGCCCAGGGGATTTGTTTATTTTAAGAGCTCCTAGTCCCTTTAACACTTCTGCCTCAGTTATGCTAAAGTTATTTAAAACTGGATAGGAACTGGATGACATGTGGGGCATGTTGTCAGTATCTTCCTTTTTAAAAACTTGTGAAAAGTAATCATTTAATATATTTGCTATTTTTTTTTCTTCGTCTACGATTTTGCCATTTGTATCTCTTAAACATTTAATCTCCTCTTTGAATGTTCGCTTGCTGTTCTAATATTGGAGAAACATTTTGGAATTGGTTTTAGCTCCCTTAGCAATGTTCATTTCTATTTCTCTCTTGGCCTTTCTAACTTCCTTTTTGACTTGCGTTTGCAGTTCTGTGTACTCTTACTGCGTACTTTCTTTTTGGTCCTTTTTTAATGCTCTGTAAAGTGCCTTTTTTCGCTGAATATTTTTTTTAATTGATCTATTAAACCATTTTGGCAATTTAGTTTTACATTTAGATTTGTCTACTTTAGGGATGTAATTGTTTTGCGCCTCTAGTACTACATTTTTGAAGAACAACCATCCTTCTTCTGTGGGTGTTTTCTCTATTTTACTTCAATCTACTTCTGTTAGTCTCTGTTTCATACCTTCATAGTTTGCTTTTCTAAAATTGTAAACCTTAGCTTTAGTCATTTTAGAAAAGCAAACTATGAAGGAAAAGCAAACTATGAAGGAAAAGCAAACTATGAAGGTTGTATTGCTGTCATTTTGAGATTGTTGCTGCACTCTTTAGTTGTAACCATTCTTGTTGCTTTTTTGAATCACAAATCTCTAATTTATTTTTCAGCACTTGACTATGTATTTATTTATTCTATAATTATCACCAGGTGTTGGTTTTCAATAATGGTAATTGTCAGTAATTAGCAACGAATGGGTTTCATTAGTTTTTGCGTATTTTTCACTTTTTGCATGTTATGTAATAATTTGTGGTTTTATTATATTACTTTCATTTATATCTTTCAATACAACAATTAGAAATTATAGAAATCCCTTTCTATACCCCAAGCTGAAATGCAACCCCACGAGGATGCAGAAAATGCACTCTTCAGATCTGAAGATCGTGTTTTTTTTTGTTTTTTTTTAGATATATAGTTTTATAATGGAGTGTTTTCTTTTGTAGAAACACACGTAGTGTATTCCCTGGGTGTTTGCAGGGAGACTGGGAGCAGGGACAACAGGGAGCTCAATAAACTTACTCTGGCCCGCAAGGTCAATGGAGCTGATCACTGGGTAATCTTGTCCCAATTAGAGAGGTCTAATTTTTAGCTACTCCAAACATGACCCTGCAAGGCCCCTGTCTTGCTTCATAGTCCTGTGCTCATTATCTCTCCCTCTCTGTGCCCTGGGAAGGGTCTCAGGTTTAATTAGCCCCCCTGATCTCTGGCCTGGCCGCTGCTTTCAGGTCACTTCACTCTTACAGGCTCCCAGCAGGGAAGCTAATTGTCTCTAATTGAGCGCTGTGATCAGGCAATGTGGAGAGCGTATACGCTGCAGTCTGTTTGATCCCAAGTGGTTTGTTTCCATACCATTCCATTTTCTTTTAAAGTGTATTCCTTCGCTCAGGACCCCCCTCCCCCTCACAAGGGCAACTGTGTTACTGAATCGAGTCACTCAAACGCTGCTGTTAGCAAATGCTGCTTATGGGATACTTTGTATCATCTACAGTTCATTTTTATTTAATCTCCTACCTGTTTGATAAGCTGTAATGTGCACCCTGTGTGACTTTCTACTGGTGCTTCTGCTTGGATCATTATCTGCCATGCTTAATAACTATTCCAGCAAAAAGGTTGCTTCTGAAGACTCCCGGCTGATTTTTTGCTGAAGTGAGGTGGAGAAGCGTATTCGTGTTGCTCTGTGCAGTGAACACAACAGCTGAACACCACTCACACAAAATTCACATGATAGGACATCAAACCAATACAGAAATGTATATTAGGACAGTGTAGGTGATATAACATGAGTAGTAGTGTTATGATATTGTTTTACTGTATGAGATAAAGAACCCCTTTAACAAATCCTGGTGTGTTTTAAAAGCTGGGTTTAAATATGTTTTTAATATCGAACGTTGATGAGTTATTGAAGATTTTTACAACACAGCATGTAAGAAAAGCAACAATTGAAAAGAAATGCAATGTTACTCACTGCTATTGAGACAGCACTGGTAACAGCGCCCAGATATCCCTGGAAAAACTTGCTCACTGGGGTGGGCTGTTGAAAAAAAATCGGAAAATGATATTTAATCCCCAGGGGCTATAACCAAGACTGAAAAACTCCAGATTAAAACTAGAACATTTGAACAAGGAAAATCTTTCAGCCAAACCGTCGTCACTCTACTTTAGGCCATTCTTAAACATATATACCAGCTTGTTTTTAATATTGTATTAGCAGTACTGTACAGATAAATTGTACAGAAGAACGTTTCTCCCATCTCTTTATTAAGTCATCTGATGGGGTACTGGACTTAGTTTACTCCTGATTATTATACAGTAGAAGAAACAGTTTGCAGCGTGACATTCTATATTTTATTTTTAAATACCTTCCTGTTGAATTTGCACAGTAAATACAAGTAATTAATTTGATTCTATCTCCAGGGCAGCAATAGAAATAAGATGCCTGTTTCATAGCAGTTTGACCCGTCCCAGTTTTACTGCAACCCTGATTAGCCCCAGTGTATTGGTGTGACGGGGTGCCCACCCCTTGTGAATATTAATTTATCTATGTATATATTTGTATTGGATAATAATAATAATAATAATAATAATAATAATAATAATAATAATAATAATAATAATAATAATATGTATTCATGTGCAGGAGGATGAAACCATCAGTCATTGTTGTTTGAGACTGGCGAAAAGCCAGTCTGGTAAAATGTGGTTGTCATGGATGGGGTGACTCTCCACCCCGAGTAGCCTGTGGGAATGAGGCTGGAGCCGTTAATAGGGTTATTGTCTAATGGGTAATTAAGGCTCTAGCCACAGTATAAAAGACGCACTCCAGGCTCAGAGCTGAAGAGAGTTTTAGAGAAGTAAGAGCGAGAGTGAACCACGGTACTCGTTTTATATTAAGCATTATTATTGTGTGTGTGATTTTAGCCAATGTGCCCTGCTTTGGTGTCAGTGTTTTAGTTCCGTTTAAATCTCTTTTAACCCGTACCATCTTGTGTTTCTGTTTCATTTCCTGGTCTGACATCACCCCTGCAGCCCTCACTGCCACAACAGCTAACAGGTGTGTCTTATTTAACTTAGAGTAAAACCAGGAAAGGATCAAAATGCTATGCAATGTGAATCTCTGTGGGGGAAGCATGCTGTACAATGTAACATTACCGAGCTAATATAAAACTGGGACTCCAGCTGCAGGTACATATTTAAAAGCTTCAACAGTTACAGTATACAGGGCCTTGAGGAAAACTTGTAGTTACTATTTACATGCTTTGCATGGACCTTAGGCATCAGCAAGGGGGTTCTTAGAATTCAAAGCATCAAAATAAAAAGCACTTTGGACAAAAATGTTACGCATTTTACTGCATTTAGAAAAAAAAGGCGTATTTTGCAATTAGTCACCATAACAGATTGGAAAATGACTGTTGGGTAAGAGAAAAGCAGTGCCAACATGCTAACAAGCTACATAATAATGAAGTGACTGTCAAATGATTTGGAGAAGTGTGTCAGCATAGATTAAAATCAGTCAGCGACTCTCTCCATAACAAGAATGTTATTAAATAACATTTCTTTATAAAAAAAAAAAAAATGTTACAGCCTGTGTCGCACTTCACACCAATGTCTAAAGGCATTCTGAGAAACAAACAGTCATGTTCAAGTGTGGAAACAACAAACAATTTACAGGAAGACTACGGGTGGGGATTGTACAGTATTGCCTATTTTGCATTTTTTTCAAGAGGAGACAATTATCTATTCAGGGATACCAATATATTTAATAAGTAAGGGGTCTGAGTGAGGAACAAAGGGCAATATAATCCGCACCCCTAGTCTTGCTGCAAATAAATTGCTGTTTCCACACTTTTGAACACGACTGTGTTTCTGTGGTACCAAAAAACACTCATTATCATGTTCTGCGTTTAGGTAATACATTTTCGATTGCATGCTTGAATCTGCTTTAGTCTGCCTTGTAGAGATGGTTAATGGGATTGCATGGGATATCCAACTACATCAAAGGTATGCGTATTCATGTTTTTTGTAGTTGCTCTTATCGAATTCATTCTCAGCCATTCATCGTACTTACCAAGTGCTCACACTGGACTTTACTCATATAAGTAAATATGTTTAATATAAGTTAACTGCTCTTAGTGGAACCCGCTCTTACATGGAATTTACTGTATTCTCTATTTTTTGCTCTTATTTGAATTTGATCTTTTGCTACTGATTTTATTGTACTTTACTGCTCTTCTCTGTGATGTGATATTCTGTAATGTGATACTTTACAATGTGATACAATTGTTACAAAATATCACGGTACAAAGTACGTCGCCCTGGATAAGGGTGTCTGCTAAGAAATAAATAATAATTATAACCTGCTTTACAACCAATATTTCTGATCCGATTTCAGTGCTTGATTTGTACAGCCTGTTAAATGAACTGCTGTTTAACTATTGCACCAAACAGTATGCGGGAAAAAAGCAACGTTTCAGAGTACCTTGGTGGCATTCTTGTTTGCGTAGTTGACACACGCGTTGTGACTCTGGTTCAACCACTGCCAAAGAGAGGAACAAAAAAACAACGAGGTTAGACATAGGCACACTGTCAGCAACAGTTTATCAGTCCACTCTTGTGGGCTCGTACATTGACAAGCCAATGGAACCCAGGGCTTCAGGAGATCAGAGTACCCACCTGCCAGAACACAGTGGAGGCCAGCGTCTGGCTGGGCAGAAGGAGGCCAATGACCTGGAAAACAATGCAGCGGGGGGCGTTAAAGTGAATCTAGCTGACAAGTGTATTCCTTATTTGCACTTTCAGCTCTCTACAGTGCAGTTTTGAAAGAAACACAAACACATAAACCTTGACTTCAAAATTTACCCCCATATCATTAAGCTTTGTTTATTATTTATAATAGTATATATGAGTACTTACTATTGGTGTCCCAAAAGGCACATAACCTGTAAAATTCACAGGAAGAGATTAGTATGGCGAAGGCAGAGAGCCTTTAACATTACAGTGGCTAAGCCCATTAAATTACACTAACGAGCTGGTATCATATTAGTCACCATATCAATAAAGGGTTAAAGAGAAAGCTGTATCCACGCATAGCATGTAGGATGCTGCAGTAACAGGCTGCGAGACCAAACTTATACCCCTTCACCACTGGCACATCCGACCCGTGAGGGCTCGGTACGGGTACGGGTGCTTCTCCACTGGCACACCCGACCCGTGAGGGCTCGTACAGTACGGGTACGGGTGCTTCTCCACTGGCACACCCGACCCGTGAGGGCTCGGTACGGTACGGGTGCTTCTCCACTGGCACACCCGACCCGTGAGGGCTCGGTACGGTACGGGTGCTTCTCCACTGGCACACCCGACCCGTGAGGGCTCGGTACGGTACGGGTGCTTCTCCACTGGCACACCCGACCCGTGAGGGCTCGGTACGGTACGGGTGCTTCTCCACTGGCACACCTGACCCGTGAGGGCTCGGTACGGTACGGGTGCTTCTCCACTGGCACACCCGACCCGTGAGGGCTCGGTACGGTACGGGTGCTTCTCCACTGGCACATCCGACCCGTGAGGGCTCGGTACGGTACGGGTGCTTCTCCACTGGCACACCCGACCCGTGAGGGCTCGGTACGGTACGGGTGCTTCTCCACTGGCACACCCGACCCGTGAGGGCTCGGTACGGTACGGGTGCTTCTCCACTGGCACACCCGACCCGTGAGGGCTCGGTACGGTACGGGTGCTTCTCCACTGGCACACCCGACCCGTGAGGGCTCGGTACGGTACGGGTGCTTCTCCACTGGCACATCCGACCCGTGAGGGCTCGGTACGGGTACGGGTGCTTCTCCACTGGCACACCCGACCCGTGAGGGCTCGGTACGGTACGGGTGCTTCTCCACTGGCACATCCGACCCGTGAGAGCTCGGTACGGGTATGGGTGCTTCTCCACTGGCACATCCGACCCGTGAGGGCTCGGTACGGTACGGGTGCTTCTCCACTGGCACATCCGACCCGTGAGAGCTCGGTACGGGTATGGGTGCTTCTCCACTGGCACATCCGACCCGTGAGGGCTCGGTACGGTACGGGTGCTTCTCCACTGGCACATCCGACCCGCGAGGGCTCGGTACGGGTACGGGTGTTTCTCCACTGGGTATTTGTCGAGCCGAGCGAGAACCAAAACGTGAAACTCCGACCTCACAAGACATCTAAATCTGGCTCGGAGCCAAGCCGGGCCAGGAGCGGGGTTAAGGATTTTAGTCATTAGTTTGCAACAGTCAGTACACTCCAGAAAGAAAAACAACAAACATGATGGCCAGCGAGTGTGATGAGAGAAAAGACTTGGGACGCTGAGGAAGTGCAGGCTCTAATTTCTAGTTCAGGAAGATCCAGAGTCGTGCATTTGAAATGAGAAAGTTTCTGCACGAATTTCTGTTGATTTGAAGCAAATGGATGTAAACTGCGGGTACAGTAAAACTTAATGCACAATTCTACCAAACTTATCATCCTTGACCTTTACTATATTAACATAAAGAAAAACAGCGGAAAATAAAACAAAATATCACGATGCAAGATCATTTTTGAAAGCCATTTGTTTGTGCATCTTTTGGCAAACTGAGTTAATTAATAACAATAATTAATAACAACTGCCTTTTGTTGTGTGTGACGTCAGCAGCACGACTCAGCTCTGCAGTGGAAAAACAACCCCGGCTCTCCTTAAAGGAGAACTGTAATGCAAATGAATCTATAACCATTTCAATAGAAAACGTGTTAACTAAAGCTTTTAATGCATGTTCAGCCTCTCCTTGAGCAGCATATAAAAACCATTAAAACAAATGAACGTTGAATGTATTGGAGCTCTCTTCCGTCAAGCTTTGTGTGGCGTCCTGTTGTTGACTCGCTCTCCAGATACACAGTATTCTATTGAGCAGGATGTCTCATTCCTATATTATTTAATGCAACATGCATTTCCAGATGACCCAGAAAGCTAATAAAAAAAAAAAACTGAAATACTGGCCAAACACTGGACTTTTTAACAAAACTGGTGCAGCGAGACGCATTTGTTATGTACACAGAGCAGTTCGAGAGCCTTGTTATTGGGAGTACAGGTCCCCTTTAACCGTACCATGAGAGCTTGGTATGGACCTGTCATGGTTCATTAATACAATGGAAAAGAGGCATAAGAAACAACTGAAAGAGCTTATCAAACTCTAACCCTCTCACTGCTACTGTGAATTCATAGCAAGTCTGAACTGCGAATCTTAAGCCTAAAATGCTGTTTGAAAGCAGTCCTTTATTTACAGGACACAGCTCTGTTTAAGTGTATATATGGAAAGGGGAACATTTATCGCCATCAGGCAAACCCAGTGTTTAGTGACAATCCACCTGCAACACAAACACATTCGATGTCGTGTTCTTAGTCAGTTAAATAAAATGACAAGGTTAACATGAACCATTTCCCTACATATATACACGTGTGTTTGAATGCTTAGGTGTGATACGTTACCTGTAGATCAACACAATTGTGTCGGTTTTGGGTCTCGTTACTGATAAGGTATGTGAACTCAATTTGAGGGATTTACTCTGCTAAGATTACTACTGATGCATGTTTAATTGGCAATGCATGGCCTGTCTATCTGCAGCCAAATATCAACAAAACACCACCGCTTTCATTGTTCCAAAGCAAACAAGCACTTTTTTGACATGGAGAATTCCGAATGGGTGCATTAACAGATTGACTAAACAAACATGAACAAATTGGCTGAAACATGCCATAATACAGCATGCAACGTGATTCTCATCCTTCTCTCCACCCACGAGCTGAATTTGTTCGACTTTCCTTAGCAACTCTGTTAATGCATATTTGCACCAGGAGGTATGTTTTAAACAGTGTTAAAGCTACTGAGCTGTGCATTACAGTTGTATCATAAGGGGCATCAACAGACAGTTCAGCCCTATTGAATATTGAAAGTGTGGTAGTTTAATGGTACTTAACTGTCACCCTTGTCATCTACAGTAACTTCAGCATTGACAAAGTCTAACTTTGAGTGTCTTTATTAAATCATGTGTAATTTTTACTGCATACATTTCTACTACAAAAGGGGTTGAAATCAGCAAAATCATTTATTTATGCTCTGATTTAGTTTCCTCACTGCAGCAGCTGCTCAAAGCAGCTCATTATGTTGAAGGTAAGTGGGTGCCTTCAAATCCCTTGCCAATCACTTCTTTACACCTTGTGACAGGGTAGCATCCCTGGCAAGGCTTGTTTCCCTCAGGAGAGAGACTCGGACACAAGAAGCTGCTTGTTTTGAGTGAGTGGGGAGAATGCGTGGTGTTGTTTTGGGGGGTTGCAGAGCATGGGTGTGACTGCTTGATGAGCCGGACAGCAGCAGGAAACGAAGGGTGGTTATATAATAAGGGGATGCATGAGCCTGGGGACTGGAGACAGTCCAGTGCTGAACTTGAATGAGAAACTCTGAGTGCGACTGAGCGAGCGTGTGAGCTGTGACAGGAGAAACTATGCACTGAAAGTGCCAAGGCTAAAACGCAGGGTTATTATTTTGGTGCAGTGAATTCCGGCCCCTGACAGGAATTCTCTGGCGTTTCAAATAAAACAAACATTCTGAAAATTAAACACTGTCTCCCTGAGCACTACTTCCTGAACATGAAAATGTTAGAATATACTAAATGAACAGATCGAGCTGATTGTAATAGTTTGCAAAATCAGTTGAGAGCTTTCAATACAATCGGGAAAATACATAATCATTATTTACAAAATCTTGTTTGTCTCATTACTTTGACAAACTTTGGCGTGAAAGCTAGGGCATCTGCATTGTGAGCTGCTTTGGAAGCATGTCTTTGGTTCGATTCCCACACAGGGTTTATATTGCAAACTTCAATTACTTATTTTATTATGTATTTTATTTGTGAAAAAAATGTAGTTGCTATGAATGACACTTTCACTGAACATACATACTTTTGCAGACATAACTTTAACGTGCACATGTATGTATATATATATATATATATATATATATATATATATATATATATATTACACACACAGGCAGGATTTGAACCCTAACTAGTCATACTTTCACTGCCAAATACATAAAGGCTACGCTACACAGATTCACAACTTTTCCCTTTCAACAGACTAGGCTACTATTTACATTTACCCTTTCCAAACGGCAATACATTGCCTCAATACAGGTTGAACAATTTTGCTATTCCCTTAATGTGTGTGTTATTACTCATTAAGTGAAAAAATGACTGATATCTGAAACAAAAACACATTGCAAATGTGAAAAAATGCAGTTATCCAAAGTGCCCAGCCATTTAAAGTGGAGATATCAAAAACACAAGCCACGTTTCAAGAAACCATTGGGGCAACCTTGTCCAGCACAAAGCAAATTGCGTGGGAGCGTCAGAGCTAACCCAACACTCCGTGTGGGATCCCCAGCGAAGACTGACAACTTGGCACAGCCGGGACACCAACCTGCACTACAGTGATTGCATGACTCAAGGCCCTTACACACCAGATGCAACGCGATAAGCGACACAAAGAGACACGAGAAAATGAATAAAGCTTTTCAATAGCGCTCTTCACACTAAAGCCAACATGACAAGCGACATCACCGCGATGCAAATTTCAACGCGAGCCCTGTTTCACTTTGTGATGGGGTGTATTTTATTTTTATGTAGGTATCAATTTATTAATTAATTTATTTATTTCATCCGTCCGCACATAAACAAAATATATTTATATACTACTAATAATAATAATAATAACAATAATAATAATAATAACAACAACTGAACGCCTACATAAATAATAAAATGCACACAGGGGGTGGGCACCCGTCACACACTTTCACTGAACATGGAGGTAAAGATCATACTTGCAGTACCAGTACCTAATTTCCCTGACCTACAATAATAACAAGCCATTTTCTATTGCATTTGTTAGTAATCATACTTTATGAAAGATCTGGCAAATTTCCAGCTGTCGTGTCGTGTCTGTGATCGCTCCTGATGTGCGCTGTGTTTTCGCAGCGAATCTGTCATGTCGGCCCAGTAAAAATCGCGTCACGTCTGGTGTGTAAGGGCCTTTAACCACCACACCACATCACTCCGTCATGCCTTTTAAGGATCCCATAATTCTGGTTTTATATACATCAAAAGACCTACTTAAGTGTGAGGAAACTTGGTAAAGACATTACATGGGACATGTAGTACTGTGGGTACAGGTCAGGGTAATGGGGCAATTACCTGACACTGATAACTCGACTCTTGTACCAATGTTTTGTTTTACCACCAGAGACAGCCTTGTCAGTCTGTATACTTCTGTACAGTTTTCACTGTTACGCAGCACTCATTAGGGCAGAAAATATGGTGCTGCTAAGACATGTTTTAAATGTGTGTGTGTGTGTGTTGGGGGGGGGGGGGATTTTAAATGGTATTGCAACCCTCTCAGCTCTCCTTTGAAACAGGCCTGCTGTGATTCCACATTAACTTCACTGAAGAAGCAGACACAAGCCTTCATTATAGGGATTCTGAAAGGTTATTCTAATAAGCACTGTACCTGACATTCGAAATGGCATGAATATCTTCTCCTGAGTATCCGGGTGGATGATAGCCTGCAATTAATGTTGATATCAGATATGGTTAAATTAGTTAAAATGACAGGAAACACCAACCGGCACTACAGTTCAACACATTAAATGAATGGAACAATGAAATAAAATCGAAGGACTGTGCCTTAATGCCTTAATGAGTGAGGGAAACATATTATCACTGCACAGTGCGCTACAGCTCAGTGCTAAAACATTAAAGAGTGTGCATCACTGTTATGCTTCCCCACCTAAGTTCAGAATATCAGCTTTGATTGTAAGGTTGAAGTGGCTGAAAAACTATTTTGGTGGAACAGTTAGTAAGCATGGCAAGACAGCAATAGTGAATTATACAGAGCCCATATAATAGCGTATTAAACAGGCAATACATAAAAAGAATAGGAAAGCAGACAATATAAAAGATAGAAATCTGTGTAATAAAATAAACTGTATCCTGCGCACTGTACACTGGTACAGTGAGACCGTTACCATCTGATAGACTGGCTTGGGTTATCCAGATCAGTCAACTGAGAACCAATTCTGGCAAGACGCTGACACAACCACAGCAAACAACATCAAACACAAGAAATAAGGAGTAGAAAACACAATAAATCATAAAACAGAAAACTCAGCACCAACTTAGCAGGGATAGACATCAGTCAGCAATGAGTCAACCCTACGGCAACCTCTGACCTCGATCGTTCTAATTTTAACTGTTCTTGAAACACATTCCAATCATTGGACTGAAATGTTTACAAAGAACTTCTTTGGTTGAGATATAAGGGGATGTTCAGCCACCAAAAACAACAACAACAACAATAATAATAATAACAATAATAATAATAATAATAATAATAACAATAATAATAATAATAATAATAATAATAATAATAATAATAATAATAATAAAACAGTTTACCTGTTTGATCTTCTGGGCTTCCCAGAGCTAGGGAGAAAAAAAGGAATAGTTTTAAAAAATAAACCCAATAACACCACAAGAACAGTGCATGTCCTGTAACACCAGACTTTGCTGAACTGAGAAGCAGAGGCTAGGCTGGAACTCAGCAGGAAAACAATGCTAGTGCTACCATCTGCCCTCCATGTTAAGAAGGCAACCAGCTGTTCCAGAAGGAGCTCTGTTCTTTTGCAGCACATTTATTACATTCTTGTGTGTATAATAAAAACATGTGCTGGGACGAACATCAGAGTTCCAATATCTTTCACTTCCCAATTATCAGAAAGACAAACATGTATGTATCATTTTACAGTAAAAGGTTTGTGAATTAGATCAACGTGGCGTCCCTACCTGTTAAAGGAAGGAGATCCACAGTCTTTTTTACAATGTGTGCCAGTTATTTATTTATTTTAGGTTTTCTGACACAGTCATTTCTCAATTCTGTCATAGGAAAAAATACTAACTTGGTCATTGCTGAAGCAAAGAGCCTTCAAGCAGAGCTTGTTTGAGTTTTACTATAAGAATCCAGCACTGAGGGGAGCGATAAAAATGCATTAACATGGGGAAAAATCAACAGTAGTAAATACAAGACTACACATTGCTACAAAACTGAAGAAACATCTGATGATGGTCAATTCAGGTTTTTATATTAAATGTCTAAGTGCTCATATCACAAACCACCCTTTTTTAAGTTACAATGTATTTGTTCTTAGTCTTTAAATGTAACTCTGCTAATGATCACCTACAGCACAGATTAATTTGTGCTTTAAAGTAAATGAATACATGTTGCATCATTATACTAGACAAAAGCTAGTTGGGCATAAAAAATAATAAGCCTGCCATGACACTGCAAAAAAAATGTGAAAGTATCAGACTATTCCACAATCCTTCCTTCCTTCCTTCTGGGAACTATGTTGGGGGGGGGGGGGGGGGGGGGGGGGGGGGGGGGGGGTCACTTGTTTTCTGCACAATGGCGCATGAAGAGGTCTCACTTGAGTACAGTGTTAAGATCACAATCCTCCTTTCTGTTTCTGTTAGTCGTGTTGCCATAGTGATGGATCACCTCCCACAATCGCCAGCCTGGACTGCAGTTCTCAGCTTTCACTGCGTTGACCTTTGACCTTAGAGAATGCAATCAACAGAGCCCCCCCTCCAAATTGGCTGCACTTGCAAGACACAAACTCACTTGTAAAAACAACAAATAAATGTTGCACGATGACAGTTGTGGCAGATAATAAAAAATAAAAAAATATATTATTTGAAGTGAAGAAAGTGCCAGAACTTATTTTTTTCAGGTTACAAATACATGACCAATTAACTCCCAATCCCTCTGGGAGCGCTGGGGTGAGCTCTAGCATCCCACTGAGTCAATGAAGGCTTCAGCATTTTCTCCAGGCTCCGTTAGCAGTCACCAAATGCTGGACTATGTAGTCTCAGGAGGTATTCTGCACTTATTAACAGGTTATGCTGTTGCATTCACTGAGGATCATGTAAGGAACTCTTAAAGAGTCTCTTATCAGGTCACAAGCGTGCCCCTTTTTCTACAGCTAGTTTTGCAGAATTTATTTTCAGTAGATTCACTCTATGAGGACCATCCGAAAGCCCCTTTCTCCCCTATTCTTGGATCCTGATGCTGCCACACAGGGAGGGAATCAAGAGTAAATGGGCTTCACCCCACTGAGAGGGAATGTTTGGAAAACCCAATTACTGACACAACAAATGGCTTGCAAGAAAGTTGTTACGCTAATGGGGAGTTAAAAGGCTTAACAAATGGAGCTGCTCCTTTAATAGCTCTGGTAAGCAAGCTGAGGACAATTCAAAAATAGGTATTAAAGTATTTTAGTAGCCTAGAAAAATAAACCCTAATTTGCCTAGAGAGTACGAGGAGGTAAACTAGATGCATTCTCAAAATGGGTTGGAAAATAATTATCGCTACAAATTACTTTTTCGAAAAATACCACAAAAAGGGTGGAAAGTGCAATGTTCCTGGGATTCTTGAATAAATCTCAACATTGTCTTTCTTTTTATTTTGCTACCTTCTGCAGAAGTATCAATGTGTGCCTTAGTTATTTCAATTTCAATTGTAATAAAGCTGTCGTGCACTCATATAGGTCTGAAAATGTACAGTTTTGAAATACACACATTAGTGTCTGACAGCAATGCCAGCAAACACAAGACACCACGGCAGCACCACACACAATGTTTAAAAATAAAAAATATACAAGATCAGTGAACAAATTTGAGATCTACATAGCGAATGGACGAATGCATAGAATTATAGAATTACTTTGTCTACTACAAGCCCTTTAAGGGCAGAGCAAATGATGCAGCAATTTCAGACTTGTAACACTCTGCTCCGATGGGATAACAAGGAGAGAAGTGGTACACTGTGAACAGGATTGCTTTGCAGGGGTGACGTCAGACCAGAAGAAGGATGAACAACAACAAAGGAATGGCGGTGAATCTGCGACGCTGCGGCGTCCAGAGTTTTATTGTAAATTAATAACAAACAAAAGATTTAAGCAAAATACACGACTGAAAATAAAGGGCGCGTTGGCCAAAGTAAATAGACAAACAAACAAAGTGGACGAACCCAACAAGTACCGCACTGGAGCTTCCAGCAAAGTGGACAAACCCAACAAGTACCGTGCTGCAGCTTGCAGCAAAGTGGACAAACCCAACAAGTACCGCACTGGAACTTCCAGCACGAAATAGCAATCATTAATTATTACTCTCCTTCTCTCTCCCGTTCTCCACTCACGAACACACAACACTGAGTGAGTGAAAACACACAGCTGTACTGAGACTCGACTGCTAATCAATCATTCAATTGGAGTCTCTGTACAACTGCACCTGAATTAATAAAAGTGCAATTCCCCGTGCTCACATATTATTTTACCTGCACGTGAAGTGCTGTGCAATCCTTGTACCTAAACATAAACATAAAGAGGCGGGACACTCCGTCACATACTCATAGAAATTAGTAAATACTACGCACTTGAAAATGGTAAAAGTCAAACCGATAAGCAAGCCTGCATTTACTTTTTGAATGGAACCCACCAACTTGATGTTAGCAGTGCAACCTGCTCACTATTTAAGTCAAGTACCAGTGGAAGGAAGTCCAGTCAAATATTGATAGTAATAATGTTTATGATGTTTTTTCAATGTGTAGTTCTACACACTGCATACATAGTAAATGCATACCTGTGTTTACTTGTCTGTTCCATGCACAGGGCAAATTTTTATGGAACAGCATCAGCTGGTCACAGCACACATGGCTGTTATGTGTAAGGTAAGATGAACATTCGACTCATTAATGCTCGCCCCACTGTTAACAGCTGATTAATCTCTAGGGGTGAACTGCAGTGTACCAACAGGAGGTGAGCCTGTGGTTAGTAAACTGCAGAGTACTAACTGGGGGTGATCCTGTGGTTAGTAAACTGCATAGTACTAACTGGGGGTGATCCTGTGGTTAGTACAGAGTAAACTGCAGAGTACTAACTGGGGGTGATCCTGTGGTTAGTAAACGGCAGAGTACTAACTGGGGGTGATCCTGTGGTTAGTAAACGGCAGCGTACTAACTGGGGGTGATCCTGTGGTTAGTAAACGGCAGCGTACTAACTGGGGGTGATCCTGTGGTTAGTAAACGGCAGCGTACTAACTGGGGGTGATCCTGTGGTTAGTAAACGGCAGCGTACTAACTGTGGGTGATCCTGTGGTTAGTAAACGGCAGCGTACTAACTGGGGGTGATCCTGTGGTTAGTAAACGGCAGTGTACTAACTGGGGGTGATCCTGTGGTTAGTAAACGGCAGTGTACTAACTGGGGGTGATCCTGTGGTTAGTAAACGGCAGTGTACTAACTGGGGGTGATCCTGTGGTTAGTAAACGGCAGTGTACTAACTGGGGGTGATCCTGTGGTTAGTAAACGGCAGTGTACTAACTGGGGGTGATCCTGTGGTTAGTACGGAGGACAGTAGTAATGGTACACTGTAGGGTAGTTCCAATTGCAATGAATCAAGCACTTCCACATAGACTTAAAATGTTCTCAACTGCAACAAACACAATGTCTCAGTCTTCTGCCCCTAGAGGATTGGAAAGCAAGGTATTAAGTCAGTCCCGTGATTCTTCAGACAAAGAGCTGTACTAACTTGTAACTAATATGAATAAGAACCACTTGATGTGTATTTGCAACATATTAAACAAAGCGGTTTATTTTTTTAACATTTCTGAACTTAAAAAAATGAAGAAAAAATTTCTACATGACAAAAATCCTGTCTACTGGATTTAACTGACTAATACTGGAAAGAAACAGTTATAAAACTAGACAACTGTTTGGGTGATAAATAGGACCCTTTCGTTAATATCTGCTAACTAATCTTTTCAACTTCACGTACTGAATATGTTTGCAAGGAGCACTATAGAAATGTAATTGACACCTAAATCTCATTCACTTTTAAAACAGATTTTATTTGTATTGTAAAATGCAGCGACTCATTTTCACATGAAGTGTACTATGATAATTATACAGAAATATAGAAGAAAAAAATGCAAGAAAATGCCTAAAATAAGAGTTTTAAAAATGATAGTTGAAATACGCAGTACAAGAATGCAGCATTCCTGCTCTCCCAGTGGCACTGGAACAATTTTTTAAGTGGGGGTGCTGAACTGTAACCCTTGTATATGATGGAAGCCATGCAAACCAGGGGGTGCAGCACCCCTAGTTCCAGCGCCCCTGTGCTCTCCTGTCCCTGTCCCACTCAGTGCCATTATCCACACAGAAATGATCAGTTTAACTAACGAGTTCTGTACTAACCCTAGCTCTCAACACAGCACACAGATAAGGACTGCATTCTCAAGTATGTTGCAACAGACCAAAGGATCCCATCACTGCTCGTCCTGTTCCTAGCAGCTGTTTGGTCTCAAATCCGGGTCGGGTCTTAAAGGATCCCAATGAATTACCATCAACAACATGACTAGGTAACACGCTCCATATGCTCACCACTGTCTGTGTAAAGAAGTGTCTCCTACCCTCTGTTCTCATTCTGTCTCCATGTGTCCTCTGGTCCTGATTAAAGCATGCATTATTGTAGTGCTGCATTTGTACATTTAGCACGATAAAACTGATGAACCTGTACTTTTCATTTCAGCTTGACAAATCTTTTTTTTTTTTTTTTAACAATTATTTTTATTTGTTTTCCAATTTTCTCCCAATTTTAGAATGTCCAATTCGACCAGGCTCACTGCTGCGACCCCCGAGCTAACTCGGGAGAGACGAAGACGAGCGCTAGCGACCTCCAAAACGCCGTCCACTTTTTTTCTCTCTGTAGTTCTGAATTGTGTACAGGCCGGGATACAGGTCCCCAGCCAGCCACAGGGGTCGCTGTTGCGCGGTGAGCCAAGGACTCCCTGGCCAACCTAACCCCTACCCCGCCTGGGCAGCGCTTGGCCACTTGTTCACCGACCCATTGGAACTCCTGTCCATGGTCAGCAGTAATACAGCTTGGGTTCAAGCCAGCAATCACCAAGCTATAGGGCATATCCTGCATTCCGGACGCAGTGCCTTCACTGGATGCGCCACCTGGGAGCCCCCATGAATCTTTGTTTAAGGATTTTACAGTCTCAAAAACAAAGCTTACCCACCACACATCCATGCCTTTATACAATACAACTGACACAAGGATCCCAAAACCGCTTCACACACAAAATGAACAGTTAAACTGAAAACAGTGTAATACAAAAAGAAAAAAATAAATATATATTTTGTTTTTTACTGTAAAATTTAAAAAACTAAAATAAAAGCTTTTTAAGGGGAATGGTCCATCTAGTAAGGCAAACAGCTGATGGTGCCAAGTATTTATTTGGGCAAATACTCATAATGACAGCTGTGTGTAGCAGTAGAGTTCATATGTGTCTGCACACTTCTCTGAAGTATGGGCATTGTATTTATTTACTATTATGTATGAATAGTTACATTTCTCACCCCCACAAACATTTCTGAATGGTACCTTCCTTGGGGTCTACTTTACTGATACCAGCAATATTGATAGGGTAGTACTGTCCTATGTATTAATCTGCTGTTTCAGGGAGCACAGTGCATTGGATCTGCATTGCTTCATTCAGGGTCTCTGTTTAAAAAAGTGATCCAAATTGAGTACAAATAAGAGGCCATTAACTTGCACACAGAGTTTTAAAAGCCAATTGGAAGAATATTTTCTGCTCCAAGTGACACTTTTCAGGTATGCCAAAAAAAAATGCCAGCGTCCCGGATGAGAGGAAAATATTCTTCCAAACAGCTTTTATTATTATTATTATTATTATTATTATTATTATTATTATTATTATTAGTAGTAGTAGTAGTAGTAGTTTAATACAGTGGGGAAGGACAGCTTTTTAAAAAAATCAACAAATGGATTTCTTAAAATCCTGCTGATAAATACTTCTTAAAAGACAATAACGAGTAATGGGTTTCTGCACAGCCCTATTCTTGACATTGTGTAATCTGACATTACGTCCCTGCATTTCCTGACTCCCATACTGCACCTGTTTATCAGAGACTCCTGGGGGTAGACGTCCATGTTTAAAATCATCCAGCAGCTTTCTAGATTCCTTCAAACGGCTCTAAAACAAAGAAACAAGCCATTGCAAAGTTTCTTAGAAGTTTCACAGTCCTATACTGTTTAACACATGATCTCTTGAGATAGGAATCCTAGCCATGCTGAAATGAGCAGAAAAAGTTAAAAGGAGATGATAACGTTAACCCTAGCCAAGACGCTTCTTTAAACAGAGAGCGTGAGGGTACGGGATGGGTTATCTAGCCACACTGTTGATGCTGAATCAGCCCGACAAGATACTAGGAACAGGACGGGCACTGATGGGCCGAACAGCCGTCTCTTGTTCTTAATTTTCTTTATTACTTTAGTTAAAAGGGAATATGAAGTCTGGAAAATGATTTACACCAAAATGATAAAGCTCATTCCACATTTACACAGGTGTGCCAGAGGCATTTCAGCCCTGACACATCTTCACCAGCCCCCAAGCAAGCCTGTGTCACCACCTCCTGTCCGCCCCCCATCCCTGGGCCTGCTCCCTTTCTATCAGCGTAGAGATCACAGAGCCACGGGATGGAGCTTTTAATTGAGCTTCAATTAGCCTGCAGCAGGAGAGCTCAGCAAAGGGTGTCGGTATGGACGGGCCTCATTTGTTTCTTAAAAGACAGGCTGCTAACACACCACGGGGGCCTTGTTGTAAGGACTCTCTGGCAGCCTCAAGCTGGCTCTCCTTGTTTAAACCACAGAGGAAATGTAAGCTCTGCTGAACTTGCAAACTCATGGGCACTCCTACTGCAAAATGTATTTGTTTACAGGGAATTACCAGATATGTACATTTAAGGTGCACCCATCTATTCATGGGAAATTATCCTGCACAGTAATAGTGTTCTGGACCATAGAGAAGGAAGCCCCTCACCAATGACAAGGAGAAATTGGTGCTCCTAGTTTTAAAGCATTTTAAGTTCAGAGTTCAATTATTTGTCAAGGTTCACAAGTGTTACAGGGATGGAAATACGACTCCTATTACATAGCAGTTTCACCCACTACGGATTTTAATACAAGCTTGATTAGCCACAGCGTACAGGTAACAAACTCAGGTGTGCCGTATTAAACTCATCACGAAGCCAGGAGTGGATCAAACTGCTATGTAATATGAGTCTTATTTCCATCCCTGTATTGTATCAGTCACATACTGCAGTTACATTAGTAATAGGTACATCCCTTGATGTTTTCCTAATTTACTGTACTTTCTAATGTACTGCTCCTGTCATGCAGTATATGAAGTCTTGGGCAAAAACAGTTAGACAACAAGACAGCTGGTGAATCTATGTGGTGAGCTTAGCTCTAGATGTAACACCAGTTGCAGTGGAGTCACCTTACTATGGCATGGCCCTGTTGACTTATTGCAGTATTTCTTTTCTAGCACCAATGAATCTCTCCATTCCGATCTGCCCCACCCACGCAACTTATAAGGAAACCTACGAATGAGTGGAGGCCATGAAGTTCATCAGTGCTCACACTGTTCTTAGTAACCAACTGATCCCAAAACCCTGTCAAAGTCAGGTCTTAAAGGATCCCAAAGATTACACATTGCCAACATAGAATGGTGACACATTCCATACCCTCGCCACTCTGTCTAAATTCACTATTGTTTCCAACACTGCAGTTGTGCTGCTGTGAGCCCACCGACAAGCTGCACCATCACAGTGGGGCGACAGCTTCTGATCACAGTATTTTAAAATAATTACTCGTTTAGTTTGTCCCTTTAGCTGTTATGATGTTTGCAATTCTTCTGAGTGATCTACTTGCAATATTATTTTTTAAAGCCAAGTCTGTGGAGGTGTTTTTAACCACGTTCGGGGTCTGCTCTTCGGTTCTAGTTGTCTGCCAGAGATATATGTAATGCAGGCAAGATCAGCCAAGGTGTCTTTAAAAAAGCAAGAACCACAACCATCTGCTGTAGCAATCTGCTAATTTCCTCTGTTTTAGCTGGCAAATCACTGCTCTGCACTAGATGGGGCTGGTGCTTACTAATATCAAAATACACTAGTCTTCATGTATGATAGGCAGCTCCTGAACTCACAGTTAAAGCACATTAACACAGACTTACGTAGTTGAGTAACTGCATAAAGAAGTAGAATTACTGTAAATAGCTAAGAAGGCAAAAAAGTAAGAAAACTTAAAATGCTTTTCCAGTTCCTAGTAACCGATCGATCCCAGAACTTTGTCTGATCGGCTTTTAACAGATCTTAAAAATTCAGCATCAACAACACGGCTGGGTGACCCATTCCATCCCTTCGCCACTCTCTGGGTGTAGAGGTGACTCCTTTAAAAACACAGCTGTGTGACCCATTCCATCCCCTCACCACTCTGTGTGTAGAGGGGTCTCCTTTAAAAACACAGCGGGGTGACCCATTCCATCCCCTCACCACTCTGTGTGTAGAGGGGTCTCCTTTAAAAACACAGCTGTGTGACCCATTCCATCCCCTCACCACTCTGTGTGTAGAGGGGTCTCCTTTAAAAACACAGCGGGGTGACCCATTCCATCCCCTCACCACTCTGTGTGTAGAAGAGTCTCCTTCAACAACACAGCTAGGTAACCCATTCCATCCCCTCACCACTCTGTGTGTAGCGGGGTCTCCTTTAAAAACACAGCGGGGTGACCCATTCCATCCCCTCACCACTCTGTGCGTAGAGGGGTCTCCTACCCTCTATGGAATTCAAAGGGGGCAGTAAAAAAATAAGTAAGACAGTGTAATTTGAAGATACTTTAACACAATTTCCACTGCGGTCGGATTAAAGATTAGGTGAATATCTGTACCTCTGTTACAAAGAGCGTCCGTGGGTCAATGATATCCATGTAGTGTCGCAGCCTCCCGGAAAACGTGGTCTGAAAGAGAGCAGGTTTGATACAGTCACAGATGGATTTATTAGGCTGGAATAACACAGTGGCTCCGATGGATTTAAGCACTGGGTTGAAATGCTTTTAATCACTGTGGCAAAGTGGTGAATGAATACAGGTGAGTGCAGTGCAGAGCAGATTAATCACACAGACAATTGCTTTCAGTGTTTTATTTAATGAATGATAATGTCCACAGCCTGAAGGCAAACACCAGTAAATAATAAATGTTGGAGTGATACAATGACGTGTATCCCTCGTAATTGTATTCCCCAGGTTTGACCCTCAACCAGAAGTCCGGGTTTTACACACATCAACACTACACACTAAACACAAACACAAGACAGTGAAGTGATATTACGTGCTGGTGATGCAATTTGCAGTTCTCCGTGAAATGCTGGGGTGAAAGTGATATCCAGGTTGATGCTGGCTTGTGTTACAGCTCTGGATCATGTTACTGGTAGTCTATAGAGACAAACAACAGTTACAGTCGACACTAACAAACACAAAACAAACACTCACGGTTTTTAGTATTACATGGTATTCCTTCAAGGTCAAATCTAACCATTTGCAAAGGAATAGATTACTGTGCTACACCCCTATTTTATACCCTCCCTCACGACCCCTTGGTTAGCGAGCGCATCTGCACCTCCAACTCGCGGATGCCACGCCATTTCCCATTCAGGTCACTGAGTTTGGGTACTGTAGCTCAGTCCCTCTTCTAGTCTACCAACTTCCACCTACCCATGGGAATAAAGCGTCATGCCTTTTGGTCAAGGGTACTTTGTTCCCTTTACCTAGTACCCTCACAGATTGGGAGGGAGATCTAACAGCAAGCGTCATTCGATCTGTCACAATCACTCATGATGATACATTTTCACACTGGTGTAACGGGGCAAACCGACGACAAGACACACCACAAGCAAGCGCCTTAACCACAATGCAAAACAGCCGGGCTGCATTCAAGGTCTTAAGAGCTTGTACCCTCATCTCACCGACTGGGGCCAGAATTTGCAACAGGGAAGTGTACTGTATCCCAGAACGCTGCCCATTACATACAGAAAGAGAAGAGTGAGAATAAACCCACTGAGCCACCGAGACCCTTTTTTATCAGATGCCGGGCAGATGCTTATATTTATAAGAGGGTTCAACAGATAGGTAGCAACTAACAAAAATATCTGTACAAACCAAAAACATTGGCAGCTTTCCAGCATGTGGGTCCACATACATAATAATACTAAATAATATTTACTTGAAACTAGCTAATTTCAGTACACTTCTGAGCAGGGGTGAAATTCTCAACAAAAAAAATGCAGATACTCATATGCACAGCTGGGTGTAAACATTTAAAAAATCGACACAATTTGAGTGCCAATTAAATACTTAAATATGCACATATTGGTACACAATACATTTCTAAATACAAAATAAGCCTTAAATAACTGATCAATTATAACCAATTCACCATAAACAAAGAAGCTGAAAATACTGAAAGCTTTGTACCCTCTGCTTGCATCACTCAGTCATGCACTGTAATATTACACTTCAGATAAACCTTAAATGACAAGCATTGAGAAATATTACACTATGCAGTAATTGCTGTAGAGAGGGAGTTTTGTTTCAAGAGATCCAAAAAAGGGATGATTTTATAAAAAATAACTGCTATGAAAAAATGATACAAAAAGGTCAAAGTCAAACAATAGGGGCTAAAATATCTTTCAAATGTATTATGCAACAGGCACTACTACTAATGATGATGTACTTGGCCATTTTAATCTCCACATTATTCTCTGAAATCATCCCCATACTTTCCAGACCCTGGGTACTCGCCTACAACAGGACCTGGCCATGCTACAACAATAGCCTTGGATTAGAACATCTATCCCTGTTTCTTTTATTTATTTTGTACTTACTACTTTTTTCTTCTTTTTAAAATAAATTGTAGTCGTCAAATTGATTTTACCACGTTTTTCTGCCAATTTGAAATATGCCAATTGTATTTTAGGCTCAGCTCACCGTTACCACCCCTGCGCTGACTCGGGAGCGACCAAGACGAACACACGCTGTCCTCCAAAGCGTGTGCCATCAGCCAACCGCTTCTTTTCACTCTGCAGGCCTGCCATGCAGCCAACCCAGAGCTACAGCATTGGAGGACAACGCAGCTCTGGACAGCTTACAGGCAAGCCTTCGGCTCAGGACGGGTCAACTGTCACACATAGAGCCATCATTGACAGGCACTATCGCTTAAATAATGATAATTGCAGTACTCCATCCTGCTGTTTTCATGTTGCACTGCTAAAGTCTTTTCTCGTTGATCAACGAATGAGCACCGACACAAACCGGAATGGGCATAGATTTGTGACTCATGCCAAAATGAAATCTGATCAGAATGAAAGTTCGGCCAATCAACATGCAGTGATTATACTGAAGTTAATGGTGGCCAATAGCAGCTAACAGAAACAAAATGCAAACAGCACAAACTGTGCTGAATGAAAGCGCATTTGAGAAACGTTGCACTAGTGGATTGTGTGAGTGGATGGAATGCATTTGCGTTGGATGAAAAGCAGGTAAAATAAAGTCCTGGTACAGAGTGCCAGTGGCAGAATTTCAACCCTGCTTCTGGGTGTATAATCTGTGTCTAATTAGTTTAAGTAACCACATTGTGTACTTTTATATTGAGTTCAATAATAATGGCTCTATTTATTGACGTTGCTGTTCAATCAATCAAATTTATTTTGTACAGCGCCTTTCACGCCAAGGCATCCCAAAGCGCTTCACATTACAAAAAAATATACTATACAATAATAATATAATAATACAATAAACCAATATCAAAAAACATCCAAAAACAAATGGGGGGAAAAATAAATATTAACAAAATTCTAAAAAATGCCATCCCAATCTACAAAAAGGCCTCTGCATAAAGATGTGTTTTAAGCCTTGGTTTAAATAAATTTATTGAGTCAGCTTTACGGATTTCAGAAGATTGTTCCACAATACAGGAGCATAATGACTAAAGGCTCTTCCCCCACAAGAGCTGCTTTTTATCATTGGAGTCACCAGAAGCCCAGCCTCAGCAGATCTCAGCTGGCATCCAAGTATAGAAGGTAAAAGCATATCATTAATGTAAGCAGGGCCGTTTCCAGAGACATCCCTAAATGTAATGAATAACATTTTTATAATAACTCTGTACTTCAGCAGAAACCAATGCAAGTGGTCAAGAACAGGTGTAATATGTTCAAATCTTTTTGTACCTGTCAGAATTTGTGTAGCTGTATTCTGAACCTGCTGTAAGCGAATGATTAGTTTACAAGGTAGACCAGCCAATAGGGCGTTACAGTAGTCCAGATGGGATGAAACAAACGCATGCATTAAAATTTCTACATCTGATTCTACAAGATACAAACGGACTTGAGATATATTCCACATGATGATAAGCAGACTTCACTACAGTTGAAAAGTGATGCTGAAAACGAAGAGTAGAATCAAATAAGATCCAAGACTTTTCACAGCTTGCGAAGAGCTAGTGGGGGGCTGCCAAAGGGCACTGGTTGTGGGATTTTACTTAGTGCTGTTTTAGAGCCAATTAAAAGAAATTCAGTATTATTTGCATTTAACTGCAACAACTTTTTTGACTTCCAAGCCCCTATATTGACACTCTGGAGTTTACGTTTACATCACCTGAACTCATTTTAAAATAAATCTGGGTGTCATCGGCATAAGAGTGGAAATTAAAACCATGCTGTCTGATCACATTTCCCAGTGGTTGCACATACACATTAGAAAGTAAAGGACCAAGAACAGAGCCCTGTGGAACCCCAGAAACAACAAGAGAATGAGACGACTGTGATCCTCCAAAGAACCCACATTGACGTGGGGAGGTTAAATAGGACTGCAGCCAGGAGAGTGCTGTGCCAGTAATGCCAATAGTTTTCTCAAGACGATCAAGAAGAATTGTGATCAGTGTTGTCAAATGCAGCAGAGATATCCAAAAAGACAATCCCTGATAACAGCCCTCCATCTGCATTCAGCAGGATGTCATTAACAACGTTTATGAGTACACTCTGTATGCTGTTTAGGAAAGCCAGGTGGTGGTGTGGTTTAACCTGGAGTTTCTGGGATAAAATCCCACCAGAACTGAATACAGGTACAGCATTACTGCATTACACACAATTGTAGATTCATAATGAATATAAACTAAATTAAAACGCATGGCGCACTGAGGAATAAGCACGTACACTGGTGTTAATCACTATAAAAAATAATGGTCTATATTACCCCCATCTAATTATATATATATATATATATAATATATATATATATATATATATATATATATATATATGTGTGTGTGTGTGTGTGTTTTCACTGTATGTGCCATAAAATAAAAGCAGTTGTTTACGTTATTTTGAAAAAAAGCTGAAAATTGGTACTTTTTAAAGATTTTGAGCAAAATGTCTGCACAATAGGACCTTTGGTTGAAAACCAGGAAGTCTGGTCACCCTACATCTAATGCAATTTAACTAATGAACCCCATAACTATTTAACACTCCATAGACTTAAGACTGTGAATATGAGCCATATATTTTAGAAGTTTAACAATACAAACTGAAATGTTACATCCTTCCCAAACTGTGATACCGTGCGCTGTTTATCCAGATGATTCAACCGATGCGCGTAAACTGTAATTCTTTAAGACAGTCTGCAGTTGTAATGATTGTGGTGGTGTTGTTGTTGTTAAGAAATATGAACTGTCTGAACACAATAAAACACAACAGCTATTGAAGGCGAGGATCTGCAAAAGGGAGGATACAGACAAAACCTTAGAGATTAACATAATAACCGACTATGTTTTTCGTCAATTCTGCTGAACTAATTACTGTAACTTGTCTACATTTTTGTAGCTCATGGGCGTAGATTTAACGAATGGCGTTGACTTAACCTAATAGAAATCATAATATGTCACTAGTGGTCGTCACAATTACGTTACTGACACTCCTCAAACCCAATTACCGAGCTCAAATTGTGTGCTAAAAACACAATTCACTACCAAAGTTACAAATTCCAACCTGACAAGAAAATGGAAATGCAAACTTTTTTTTTTTTTTTTTTTTCTAGTATGTTAAGCACCCTCTATTGCTCTGCAATGCAGTGCACGAACGCTACAACGCATGCTGCATTATCAATAATATGCATTTCTGTGCTAGGGATTTTAATGCACGGTAAATTGTTTAAAAAGTCTCGTTTTACCTGATCGTACCGGGCCTTGCCCAGTTTAAATGGCGGGTAGGCTACATCATCCGTCATGATAAGGAAGCACGATTATCTGTTTATGAAATTAATATTCAGCCAGTTTTTCAAAAGAGGGAGCCAAGTACTTCTTCGATCAAAGCTGCAGAAACTAGGTCATTTAAACCTCGGGGCATTCTGGGGAAGGGATTTTTCTATCGCCAAGATTTAGAGCTATAGAACGGACGTTGACAAACTTAAGTACTACAAATCCCACAATACCACACGATTTATAAGGCATTGTCGGAAGTGTAGTTTCTGGAATAACATTTCTAACTAATATATGGCGTTTAGTAGAGAGACAAAAAATACACTTCCCAAACGTGTCGCCTTGCGGGTTAGTCTGATCCGAAGGATTTTGATTGGTTGGTTAAATGTAGCCCCAGTCCTACAGTTGTGCGTAGTTTTACACAGACATGACTGCTTTGTTCTGTCACTATATTTCTCCGCAGCTTTGGCAATGGTAAATTTACATATCCGAAACAGGTGGGATACGTGCTCTGTCTTATACCACAAGTGGAGTAAATAACTAAGGTAGCAAAACATGCACTTGTTTGTGTTAAACTGATAACATTTTACAGGAGTTGAAATTGAAAGCATAAGCTTTATATAGTAGACACTCAGATATATACATACATACATATACACTGTTATACTGCAGCCTCCTGTTAAAATGACCTGTATTATTATTATTATTATTATTATTATTATTATTATTATTATTATTATTATTATTATTATTATTTTTTTCTTCCCAAAACGTTAAACTGCTGCTGCTTCAAAGCTGTGTGACTGATCAGGTTCTGACTTGGCAGGTAACAAGCTGGATCCATTGGCTGTCAGATCCTGAAAAAAATTGCTGCTGCGTCCCTGCAATTGGCGCCGTGACGCATTTTTCGATAAAACATTTCGAAATCTTCTTGGGAAGAGGTGAAGCGATTGATCTGAAACGGCAAATATCATCAGCATCCAAGCCCGCATCAAGTTTGCGAAGCAGAAGTTGCTGTGATTATCGAAACGCGCCCCTAACAACAAACTGCTGCTGTTTGAAAACCGTTTGTCCAACAAACTCCAAACTTGGTAGCTATCGTCCCAGTAACAATGATACAAATTTGTGAAAATGTTGATGTTTTATAAAACAAGATGGCCGCTAGTTATACGTTTAATTTTAAATTTAAACCTGCGTCAGTTGACAAACGATTTACTTGACTAACTCCAAACTTCACAAGCATCTTCCCTGATACTGTATCAATACAACTGACTTTTAAAAAACGGTGTTGACCGGAAACAAAAATGCCGTTTGACGCATTTTTTTTTTTAGAAACCTTTCAAAATTTTCTTGGGAACCGGTGAAGCGATTGATCTGACACTTGGCATATATCCTCAGCATCTAAACCCGCATCAAGTTTGCAAAGCAGAAGCTTTTGCGATAAATTTTAATGTCGAAATGGCTGCCACAAACTTTAACTAAACGTGCCCTTAAAAGCAATCTGCTATTTGAACACTGTTTGACCAGCAAACTCCAAACTTTGTAGTTCTTGTCCCAGTAGCAATGACAAATGTCAAAAAGGTTATGTTTTGTAAAATAATATGCCTGCCACTCCTACATTTTATTCTTATATTTAAAACTGCTTCAGTTTAAAAATGGTTCACTTGATTAACTCCAAACTTGGAAACCATCGTGCCTGTGTTGGTAAAACTTACATTTTCAAAAATGGCATTTGTGCGTTAAACAAGATGGCGGTCTGATGCATTTTTGAAAAAAAAAACTTTCAAAATCTTCTGTGGAACTGTTGAATTGCTGATTTTAAACTTGGCATATTGAGAACTAAACACACTTACACGGGTACTGATACTGGGGCTTGGGAGCCATAAAACTGCCTGGCAGTTCTAGTTATTATTATTATTATTATTATTATTATTATTATTATTATTATTATTGTTATTATTAGAAAGGGGACAAGTCCTAATTAAGCTAATGCTAATACTAGAGAGGAAATGGAATTTACTACCTTGGTTAGAACTCAATTTCTCTCTCCTTCTTTGGCATGTGTTCCAATGGCAGCCCCATCTCATTCACCACTTACAGGACAGTTCAACTCCACAGCTTATTTGTAAACACATTACAAACTCCTGCTGAAAAGGGATATCCAGTTTCTGCCCTAATCATGTTAAATTGGCAATAACGTAAAGAGGTAGTACTGGTGTAAGATATTGTATTATCGCTAACATGGGACTGGGGTGATATAATACATGTCAATATTCAGATCACTTAAACTACATTTCTACTTCCCAACACTCCGTTCTCAGCTGCATGTTTGAATTGTTTTCTTCTGTTGTTGATCGGATACCTTTGATTTGAAACAGCTCACTGCAGGGGAAAGAGCTGCTGATCGGATACCTTTGCTCTGTATTAACTGAAGTTCTATTTGCAAAGTGCCTCGAGGTTCTTGTACTTTGAAAGTGCTTAAGAAGGGGCAGCAGAGTCACTGTTGGCTGGAAAGCGGAGGGGTTTGATCTTTTTCTGTGACAATATGCCAGTTGGGATGTGCAGAGTAGGAATTCTCTTATTTAAGTTAACGAAGAAGCCGATAGAGCCCTCGGAGAAACAGAACAAACAGATAAGACTTGCAAACCTTGCTTTCCGTTTTGTAATCCAGGCTGATTTGATGTGTCCCCTGTATACTACAATACATGTGTAATGCAGATCAACCTACAGTGGTGAATATCCTCCAACCTTGTATCACCACAGTATATACACTGCAAAAAGAACAGCAAAATGTACTGTTACATGTTTTACATGGGGACTATGCCTATATCTTGTGTGGAGTTGCGGGAGTCCGGTTCAGAGAGAGAGAGAGAGAGCCAGCTTGGGTGCCCTGTACAGAACTGCTTCATTCCATGTAGTAGGCTGGGGGTTAGGGATACAGTTGTGTGTCCGTTGATTGAGAGAAGAAAACCACTCCTCCCCACTCCCAAAATGTAAAGTTTTCTAAGTTAGATAGAAAAATAAAGCAAACAGACTTGGAAAAGCAATACTTTTTATAAGTATTTTACAGTGCATAATTCCATATATACATATCTGTGAAGATAAACCCCTTGTCTTAACTAACACAAAAGCAAAAAAAAAAAAAAAAAAAAAAAAAAAACACCAACCACCACCAAGAAGACAACAGAGCATAATAAACAGTGGTCTGGATAACAGGGACCTGGTTTCTAATCCTATATTTTGTGATCAAAATTCCTTTAAAAAAAAAAAAAAAAAACCCACAATTAAATAACTGTAATTATTTACAATCTGGATAAAAGTAATCCAGCACTGACATTTTCTGGAAAAAATGTCTCGATGATCTAGATAAAAAATAAATAATAATAAAATTAATTTCGTTAAAAAAAAAAAAAATAGTAACCGTGACAATTCCACACTAGCTTTTAGATCAATTAGGTCGTGACTGATTGGCGCAGATCAGGGTAACATAGATAAAAAATAATAATAATAATAATATTTTTTTATAGTGCCTTTCATAGTGGACCACCATCACACAGAGCTTTACAGAGGTAGGCTGTGAACTGTGTATTATATGCAGAGTCACTTACAATAGGACATTGATATGCCATTTCATCCGCAGGATGGAGTACAAGGAGGTGAAGTGACTTGTTCAGGAACACACAGTGTTCTATCTTGTACTATCTGTCCCCCTTTCTTTGTTACACCAACTGAGTTGGCTCTAGCTTATTGGTTGAAAGGGAATACGCCCTGTCTCTTTGTAAAGGTATAATAACTGTATGCTAACTCTGTATGGGAGAACACTGCTCGGGTTTCCTAACACTGATGTGTTGAGCTGTTCTTGTTTGCGCAAACTAATAAAGCTTTCTATCCGAATACCTGGTGCAGTTGGCTCTTTTAGTTGCGGACCTGAAAAGTTCCACGACACGCATTAACTGGGAACCTGCAAGGGGCTGCTGTTTGTATTCCTGCCTGCTGCTTCTGCAGATAACCTGGCTGTAAGGAGCTGCTGCCTGTGTTGAGAGCCTGCAAGGTGCCACCACCTGTTACCTACTAGCAGATGCTGTCTGCCACTGTGTTGCTGCTGGGCCATGGACCTGCTGCTGCTGGCAGGGGAGGTGACAATTCATACACACAAGGAGCCTGTCTGACAGAACACTGTGTAGATCAGAACCTACACAGGAAATCTCAGTGAACGAGGCCTCCACTCCGCTCCCCTGCGTGGTTATTTGCTCCAGATCCACCAGGAAAACTCAGTGACTCAGGCCTAGACTTCTCTAGAAGTTGCAATACAAGAGGTAGGCTGTTAGGCCTGGATGCTATTACTTCATGTTTGTGTTTTATTATTTCATTCATTATCTTTTGCACCAGCATCTATGAAAATCAAGTGACCCTTGTTCTGTAACTGGGCCTACTACTTGGTTGTAACCATGTATTGAATTGTTAATGATATGAACGCCACATAATGTAATTCACGTGGCACCACAACTGAAAATACTTTGATTACCTGTCTTGCTGATATTAAGCACTGGGTATCAAAAAAATGTTAATATGTTCAAAACAAAAAAAAAAACCAAACAAACCCAAATCGCTCAACTAAATATAAATCCATCCGATTTTACATTTTCTCCTGAGTTAAAGGCTAAAGGAAATTGACTAATTGTGAACTTTATTCTGACAAACAGGTAGCTTGAGAAAGAGTTGACCCAACATGACACCTCGGTATAAAACATTGTACCGTAAAACATTGCCTTAAAAAGAAGTTAAACATGGTAAAGTCACCCTGTTTAAGGATAGTTGTTTCTAGTTGTTTTTTGTCTGGGTGCTTAACCCAAAAAAACCAAAACAGAAAAACTGAGCGCAATGAGAACCGTAGTTGTACGCATTGGAACAGCTGTACAGTACTCAGACTTTGCAAATAACTTTTGAATGGTTTTTTAGTTGAATTTTTACTCTATATTAATATAATAAAGATCAAGATGCGAGTATACCATACCCGTGGTTTAAATCCGTTTGCTTCAAATCAGAAATTCGGGCATAAACTCGTTTTTGATGCATGACTCCAGATCTTCCTGAACACCTGTCTGCCCACAGAGAAACCAGAGCGTGCACTTCCTCAGCACCCCAAGGCTGTACTTGTCTCATTCTTTCTGGAGAATAATGATGAAAATCCTTAACCCCGCCCCTACCTATGCTTGCAGCCGGATTCAGAGGTCTTGAGGTTGGAGTTTCACAGTTTGGTTCTCACTTGGCTTGACAAATAGCCAGTGGAGACCCACCAGTACCCGCACCGTACAGAGCCCTCACGGGTTGGATGTGCCAGTGGAGAAGCACCCGTACCCGCACCGTACCGAGCCCTCACGGGTCGGATGTGCCAGTGGAAAAGGGGCATTTGAGATGCAGATCGGCTCTCCATGAACCAAACACAGTGAAGAAGAAACATTTAGAAGTAAAAGCTGCTTGAGAGGGAGTTATTCATTTATTTGAAAAGTGCTTTTTATTATAGAATTCTTAATACAAACATAGGTTAATTGCAGATATATATATATAAAACAAACACAGAACCAACACTTCTCAGTATATAGAAAACAAACTAACAGAAAGAAGCATCTTTAATACAATTGTAAACTTTTTTTTGTGTCACACTATCAACATTTATTGGCATCATTTACAACAGCAGCAGAAGCTCCCCCTGCATGGCAAGTGAAAGATAAATCAGGGAAGAAGCTGTGTATTATTTCAATACTGGACTCGAGTTATAAACGGCCCTCCAAAATACCACCTTTTAAAGCCGTTACTGGTGGGTGTTTAAGCAAAATTGCAAGCTGAAACAGGGCAAGCAGCTGATCCAGTGAGCTTGACTAGACGCACAGTGCCGTGTACATTTTCCACGTCAGTGTTCATTAAAATGGGAAAGGTGCTGTTCAATACCTGGATGCCCAGAAGAACCCCCCCCCCTCCCCCCTCAATTAAATAGAATGGTCCGGTCTCTGTCCCTTGCAAGGTAACAAACAGGTCAGGGCGTTTGCTGCTGCTTGTTTTGAAAGCCTGGAAGCATGTTATACAGATTAGGAATCATCTGTAAGGACAGGTGCAGGGGTGGCTGCCCATGAATGAACCCCGAGATGGTAAGGCTGCGACCCACCCCTCTCACAGGAAGCCCCACACTAGGACCCAGTCACAAAGAGTTCACATCAAACAAGGAACGAGGTGACCGACAGATCGCTGCTTTTGAGGATCTCAGAGAAACACTGTTTTCTTCAACTTTTTGGTGGCAGCGGGAATACATATTTTCTGGAAAGATTTTAACCCGCGTGCCACACTCTGAGAAACACTACAGTTATAGTGCTCAATACATATTCATATATACATTTTTTTTTTCTAGTTACACTTTTTTTGGGGTGGGGGGCACCTTTAAAATTATAACAGATAGAACAAATAACAAATACAAAAATAGCAAAAACATAAGCATAAGGCAGCATTTGGCATTCGGTACATGGCACTTATCCAGCTCGGACATCTTTCTATCTTGCCTGAACCAGCTCATTAAAATATATATCGTGCAGACATCATTAACGTCAAGTTGTATCATTCCTTCCAGAAAGGGCATAAGGAAGCGAAGGCAGGGGCTCCACTCAGAACACACACTCCAATCTGTAGTGCCAATGGACTATAACATGGAAAACCAGATGCACAAAAGGGAGAAGGTAAGATTCAAAACCAACTGGATGAAAAACAGAAAAAAAAAGACAGGCGTGTATAAATGAATGCAAACTTAGCACAAACGTATAACGGTAGACGGTACAGACCTACACAAATCACAAAGTGACAGATACAGAAATAGGTGACTGCAGCAAGACAGAGAAGCATCTGGGAACACAGTATAGAAACCAGTCACTGGGTGATCAATACTGTTTTGGTGGCACTTTTTTTTATCTATGTCCACAAGAGAGGTATGCAGACATTTTCAATTGGTTACAGTATATTTAAGTACAGCACAATTATTTTGGCTCAGCAAGGTCACAGAGCCAGTAGCCCTGTCCTGTTAAATCTTTATAACTTTAGCTTTTTTTTGTTTTTTTTAATTGGTAATTACATGTATATTAGAATGGTCATGGCAAGTTTTCAATATTGCTTTTTGTCCACCACAATTGGAATAAAATGATGGTTATGATCATATGTATTACATATCCCTTGTAACTTACAACAGTAGCAACAACTGGTAAGACAAGGGATACAATGAGCTGGAATTCCAATATTTCTGCTTTCTTCTCAGCTGTTCAAACAGTTTCAAAATTACTATGAAGGAAACCATTACCACCCGAAGAAAGTAACATCACACTTATTTCTGTAAGAAATTGAGCAACTTGCTGATTTGTCCTGTGGAGCTCAGCTATACTGAATAATCTTTTGGCCTAAGTAGTCTAAAGGTTTGAAGCACAGCTGTACGTCCAATAGGAACCCAGCATGTGTTGTCTGACATCACCCCCTTAAAACAGCCCACCCTCAAGGCTCTCCCTGTACATGCAAGAATGCACTGCAGAGGACAGTCTTGCTTCAATCACATTCAAAAGATCTGTGAAAGGTTCAAGACGACTAGTTTTGTAGCAAAACTGGAAGCCATTAATACTGAAGTGATGCAGCAGAGGAGATCCAAGCGGAGAATGAGTTCAGTAGAAGCAATATCTGGAACAATGATAGTTAAAAAAAGCAGTGAAGTCTGATGACAACTGAGGTGGCATCTGAGTCTGCTCCGAGCATCAGATGTCTAGTGCTTTGGCATTTCCACTGTGGGTACATTACAGCTCAAGCGCATAAGCAGGGTACACATAACATTCCTAGATTTCTAAATATATAATTCCAAACCCAGCACGGGGGTAGACCCTCATTGGAAGTAGGCATGCATGTCTGAAAGGTGATCTTCACTTTCATTGGCCAGCTGGCTCAACCCCCGCCCCCCAGCACTGGAACGATCTTTGTGGAGCATGCACACAATGCACTGCCTAGAACCAAGGTGTTGCAATGCAGTTCTGTCGTCAGCAGGGCTGATTGTGTATGATGCTGCGTCTGTGTTGGTTATTGAAGCCTGTGGTTGTGTGGTAGGGTAGGGTTCCCTGTCTATTTGCCCTGGGGCACCTGCAGAAGGGTGGGTGTCTCTTCTATGATATGCACCAGCAGCCTGTCAATGTACTCCTCCAGATCGTGCACCTTAACCTCCCACTTCTGCAGCTCCGCCCCTTGCTTGTCCAGCTCTGCCTCCCGCTCCAGCAGGAGTGCGATGAGCTCATCGTGGGTCAGGTGATAATAGCGGGCTGCATGGTCTTGAGAAGTCAGGGCCTTGGAGGGGGGGAGGGGTAGAACAGAGGTTAATTTAAGATAAAGATAAGAAACAGAAAGGGTATCAGGATGGTAAAGAAAAGCATTTCAATATCAATTTTAAATGAAAAGATTTTACAAAGAATGTTTATTCTAAGCTTTTTGTGAAGAAATGCATTAGCAGACGTAGCTTCCTCGTCATTAAAGCAGCCTGTGAGCTTCACTATCATATCCCTCCTGACTATACTTCAGGATGCTCTAGCAAGTAATTTAATTTACTCAAACATATCTGCAAAGGAAACCACCACAGTCAAGCAGGTAATAAAAGCACTGCATAAAATGTAGCAGCTAAAGTCTGAAATCCACTAGGACCGATTAAGCACCGTTAGCCTGTTGAGGGCAGAGCATTCAAAAAGGGGATCAAAACCATTCAAAACACATCCATCCCAATTAATCTTCAGTGTTTGAAACCACTTAAATCAAACCAGACTTGGATACCCCCTTAGGTGTAATTATATAGGGGAGACACACACCCTGTTCCTTCTGTACACATGTAAACAGAAAGGAGAGTTGTACCTTCCTATATTTTCTAATGTTAAACCTTGATAAAAAGTCAACACATTTAAAATCATGGTTACTACAACTGGGTTCAACCATCCTTTGTTCAGCAAAAGAAATAAAAAACTTCAGGAAAATCACCATCAGGCCCACATAACCTCATAGTAAAACTTAGTGTAACAGAGACAGGTCAATTTCATAAAAATCAGAAATCAGGACTATGGAAGGTTTGCTTTCCCTCCGCAGATGGCACAACAATTGTTGAAAAAAAACATTCATTAATTTTAATATCTAGTGTGAGATCAAGTCCGACATCTGAAGTGCTATCCTCTGGAGTATGGATCCTAACTAGATTACATGTCTGACTCCATTAAAAGTTTGTTCGCCTAACTGATTAGTACGGAATGCATAATTGCATATGGCTGAAATCAGTTCAGGACGTGTGTGCCGTTCTATATTCATGGCTAGCACCTCAGGGAGTGCACGTGATCCTGGTGCCTTCCCAACGAATTTGCACTGCAGTAGATACCGAGACTGCAATGCAGTGACCGGCACACTAATGCTTTATGAAAACACCCTAGTTGAGTAGGTCTCAGTCTGTGTCAATCACACTGGTTGTAATCCGATTGATGTATTTTTAGAAGGTGTATAATATTTTATGAAATCTTACTAATGTTCCCCAGACCACATTCAATACAAAATTGCTCTCAGCTGCATGTATTACAGATGTGCACCATAGTTAATTTAGTTTTTTATAAATTGTCATGCATGGACAGACATTTTGGAAAGCACCATCAACATCAAGGGGGGGATGGGTGGGGTTAGTCGTTCACAAAAACAGAAGCATCTGTAGCAGTTTGGGGTGCCCCTACACCCCTGGTGTACTGTACCTTAATACCCCCTGCATGATGCTGCCCCTGCAGCGTGCTGTGTACTGGCCGCACAGTGGATTTCAGCTTCTCAAGCACACTGATGGGAACAGAGCTGCCACCGTGCCTCTTGTCATCCAGGGGGGCAGAGGAGCCGAGGGGCTTCACCGGGTGAGGGCTGCAAAGACGACAAGCGGTCATCAAGGTTGAGGACAGTTCCGGAGAGAGAGAGAGAGAGGAGAGAGAGAGAGAGAGAGAGAGAGAGAGAGAGAGAGAGAGAGAGAGAGAGTTCACAAATCTACCAAGTGGCTTTCTGATTATCCAACCAATTTTTTGTAAGGATCCTCCAGCTCTCTGCAATTCTCACCTGCACCAGGACTTCCCGCTGCAAAGCAACAGCAGCAAAAAAGAGCCAACAGCTAACCAAAATTGTGTTCGGCAAACAAGCAATGGAATCAGAAATTGGAAAAACATTGTCACCTAAATCACCAGCTCTCTTCAACAGAAGGTAAATTCATCTGCAGTATGTCATTCTGAAAACTAGCATCCCTACAAGGGTGAATAAAGTGAACAGTGACACGCTGATTCAGCGAAAGAGAATCAGTGAATAGAGGATACGACTGAGGAGAAGCAAAAGTCCTCCAAACAGTGATAATAAATAAAAAAATAAATCATATTAGGAAGAAAGTTTAAAAAAAAAAAAAAAAAGGCATAAAACCTACACTAACCAAAATCATCCCATGAGTGGGGTCAGCACCTTGAAACCATGCAACGATGACTTGCGCCCAGAAATGCCAACTACATAGAGCAATTTAAAATCAATCATACAGCTTACTCCCAAGGTAAACACCTCATTCAATCTGCAGTCCTTGTTACAAATGTCCATGCAGTTCTATCAAATTCTGGAAAAGTTCCTCTATTCCAGGGGGAGGCAACCTTTCTTCTTCCAGACCATTCCACTGCAGTTCTTATTTATTGAAACAACCTTCAGCAGGAGCAATTAAACAGAAACAAACTACTGCAATGGAAGGTACCAGAAGAGCCACTTGTCTATCCCTGCTTTAGCCCAGCAGATCAGTACCAAACCTTGACCTAGATCGAGATAACCTCAACCTGTCCTAAAGAATGTTCATGACACATTTAATCTCTTAGATAAGCAGATCTTAAAATACAGCTAAAATGTACCTGTGACAGGTAGACCCAACCATAAGATGTTAATCAACGCAACACACTCCCAATTTCATTATAATGTTTTTGCAGAGGTTAGCTGCATATAGTAACAGAAGTTAATGTGAAACAGAAAGAGCCTATATTTGTGACTTGACACTTGACTGTCATACTGTGAATGATTGATTTCAGCTCCATATTATATGGGATTATTTCAGCCAGGTTTAAGATCACAAAACTAAATGTCAAAAATATTTATGAAACACCACTTCTGGAAATAGTCTTAACGCTTTCATATTTACCCAAATCCTGTGTGTCCGACTGCCCCCAATCCCGTTTCAGCCCACCATCAGTGGTAACATCCTGTACACTCTCCAATCATTTTTAATTCAAATTGCTTCCCACCCACCTCATCTTTGTATTCCAGTTTTTTTTTTTCCTGTACACCGAGCGAAGTTGGCGAGTAATAAGTTGCATTAGAAATGGATAGATTAATTTGCTACATGAGGTAACTGTTGCAGGGACAAGCACTGGCATTTACTTGATCCGAGGCCCAATGCAGCATTTGTCAGGAGGTTTTGTAAAACAAAGCACTCAATCTACAAAACCGAGATGAGATTTATCTACAAAGCCTTCCGAATGTGGGGAAAAAAACCCAAAAAACCAAAAACAAACGTAAGCAAGAAACAGGAACTGTGTGCAAAATGACAGCATTCCTGCTGAACTGGTAGCGAAGCTCTAAGCCCAGGAATCTCATTAAGTTAGTATTCTATTAATACTATTAAATAAACACTTTACTTTCTACATGTACTTATACATACACAAAACAGTTTTAAAATGCTGTTGTGAAAAAAAATGTGGCAAGTGGTCTGTGTGAAAAATCCAAAACACAGATGGTCCCGAACATTGTCCAGCCAATGGCAGTGCCTCTTGACTAATGTCATTGACAGGCTTCTCGTATTACCAGGTTTCTATCAGTACATCTGTTTGTACAAACATTTGTGCTGCTGTGTGCTTTTGTTTACTTAAGTATACATACCAGTCCCCTGGACCCCCCCCCCCCCCCCCCCCCCCCCCCCCCCCCCGAGGCGAGCTGGCTTTCAGCAGCTTGGCAAGGTGTTGACTCGAACACCTCTGGAGGGGAAGACCCTGTGCTTTGGGCCTTGCATCCCGTCAGGAAACTCGCTTGGAAAAAAATCATCATGGCAGGACATTATGGTCTGGTAATTGGGCAGGGCCACACAAATCTCAATCCAGCCAGGCAAAACATTTGTGCTCTGTAACAAAGCCTTCTGGGAAATTGTGTGGTACCTTCAGGGCCTCCCTGAAGGGAGGTCTGCTGAGAAATCAGAGACCACAAATCCCCTGAGAAATCAAGGAGTAGCACATGCAAACTGGCGGGTAGAGCAGAGGGCTGGGAAACAGCCTGATGAACAGAGCCACAACAGATAGAGGCTGAGGACAAGTGGTTCTCTACATACAATATATGAAAGTGTGACAGGAAATGAACTCCTGGGGAGCATCAATGTTGATATAGCTACACAATAGACCTTTAAATGTAGAGGGGGATCAAATAGGTTCTATAAAAATTGCAGTATAACTGCCACGGACAGGTCGTGGGCTCAAAGACAAGCACCACGTCTGAAAATCGCTCCACTTGTACCCATACTTGGAAAGCTGCTCTGGCATTCTGTAAGGTGTCAACGACCCTATAGATAACCCCCGATGGCTCAAATGTTGCCGTTCAGGGGCCAGACCTAGAGCCACAGGCTGGATGGTTTGGGATGCCACCAAAATACTTTTATAAATTACCCAGCAGTGCGATGAACATGGCAGCCGAGTAAGCCCGCTAAAGGACAACCCGAGAGACAACACTGCTTAGGTAGCGTCCTTAAGGAGAACTAACCTGGGCGCCTGCACCAAAGCAGCGAATGCTGCATCCACTGGAGGGAACTTAGCCAAGCCAAGTTTTCTTGCATCATGGATGCTATACAAGGTCCCCACAGACCAGGAAACAGCCATGGCTGTAATCAGATGACCCCAGGATAAGTGTCAGGACATGTGTCTTCAGGGACATGGGACATGTGTCTTCAGCTGCCTCATAAATCAGAGGCAGAAGTTCTGCCAACAGAGAAAGGCGAGCCAATGGCACTGCGCTATCTGAGTCCAGGTAACTCTGGATCGCCCATCTCCTCACGCAACAGTCAAGCCAGTACTGTGCCCTGCTGAGAAACAGCTGCCCACAGCTTATTCAGCTGTTCAAAGTCTGCTGATCGATGACACTGGTGACTTTCTCCTCCTCTTCCTAGAAGCAGGAGGGGAGGGAGAAGCAGGGGATGATAAGGAAGACCATTCACCTCTCCAGCTCTCCCTTGGCACAGCGCCCTCAGAGAGGGATGCAGCCACCCCCTCAAAAGTACTGTAGCCAAATAAAAACAGGTACCCCCGGTACAGTGATACACTCTGTGGTGGTACACTCTATATGGTACGATTTGGGTACCCTGGTACAGTGGTACACTCAGTGGTGGTACACTCTATATGGTACGATTCGGGTACCCCGGTACAGTACCCTTCTTTGCAGTTCAGTATGGGTACAGTGTTGGAAACTGAGCAGGTCTGTGACCCACAGTTACTGCAGAAGCAATAAATTAGGGATGGCCACCTATATAGCGCTTCTGGCAAACCAACACAGCCCTGACAGGGAAAAACCTGCTGGCAGAGCCCCCAACAGACATCATAATACTGCAAGCAGAACCAATGTGGCAATGAGACACCGTGGATGAAGCTGCAAACAGCTTCGCCCCGAAGCTCACGTCTCGGTCAAAAGCAGGACTGCTGTGTCAGGCAGCTGTGCTCGCATTTGTGGAAAAAAAAAAAACGAGACATTCACACAAAACTCGATTACCGTTAATTTTATATAACTTTCATAACAAAACTAAAATTGCATTTTTAAAACTTCAAAATAAAGCCAGCAGCCTGAGAGAAAAACAAGGAGCAGATTAAGGTTGTTCCATCCCGAGGAAGGGGTGACAGCCACAAGGCCACAGTGGGACAAACTAAAACCACGGCACATAGTAATTACTATAAGCATGTAACTATAAAATTGCATTCATATAATTACACAAGTGAATAAGCAGAGACAAGTAACTTGATACCTCTGTTCATAGTCTCTCCCACTCAGGCTGGATGAAAGGAAAAGTGATGCCTGTGTCTGCAGTCCAAATATGCCCGAGGCAGGCATGACTGCATCACAGGCCCTTACGTGCAGCTTTGATATCTTATTCAGGTTAGCAGGGTCTTTAGGATGAACACCCATCAGGTAATGGTTACATTTCGTACTTGGATAAGGAACTGAGAACTTACCACAAGCTACTTCAAAAGCAAAGATTTCTTGGTTTCACAAGTTCAGAAGCACAGAACACCAGCATGCAATACTCATCAAGTTTGCTTGGGGTTTGGGATAGATTCGTTATTGCAAGACTTGAGTCTTGTGTCAGTTTCATTTGTCATTGTTTATAGTAGGATCCCACAGTATGCAATGCTAGACATCTGTATTTGGGCTTGGTGCTGGTCTAATAGCTTACTGTATTCTAAGAATAAGAAATTTACTTGCCTCACATCACCTACTGAAGTTTCATACTAAAAGTACCCAATACTCACATAAAATCCACGTTGGTGGCTGTTGGAAAGGTGCACCGATAGACGTCTTCTGAAATGCTCTTCGCCAAAGACCGAGGTGGCTGGACAGACACGGGTTGTCTTTTTTTTTTTTAGGCAACATGTGTTTTTAATAAGGCACAAGAGAGTCACAATGGACACCAGTCTTTGTTTAACCAGAAGTTTGTCTCAGGTTTTATTTAACAATTTGTCACAAGATGCTCAAGTGCCATCATAAATGGTTCAACATTTCTTACTTTAGTAAATGTGTTTGATTGTTTTTTCTTCCATCTCAGTTTAACTGCCAAATTTATTTCCAGGTAATTTTACTCTGATTAAACCCAATTCAGTTTTGTGAAATCAGCTGCATGATTTTAAATTATACTTCCATAACCGATCCAGAAAACAAGGTTTAATCTTTGAATTGGTATTTAATACCAATAATGAAAAAAACATTTTATACATTTTTCAACTCAGTCTCTCAATGTCTCCAGGCAACTTCTAGGTCAAAACAATAGTCAGTTCTACTGTTTCAGTATTACTGCACATTCTACCATTGATTTATAGTTATGGATGAACTACCCTTGAATGAAACTTCTCCATGAATGAACTCCCATTCCAAACTTCCACTTAATTTAATACTATAAAATACTCACACTTGCTACGGTACCTTAAATTTTCTTCAAGCTCATACTAGACTTTTGTCAAGTGCAGAAGAAACTAGCCACCCAAACTAAAACAGAACAGGTTTAACTGCATGCTTACGGTAGTGTTTCACAATGCATGTCAAACCGGAGGGGAACTTACTTTCCGCATCTGACACAGCCGTTTGGAATGATACTGGACTTGCTTTCGGGACAAGCCCCCCTTCTTAATATTTTCTATTTTGTCTCACCTGCTTCTGTGACCCAGTGGGGAGCTCTCAGCTGGCCGTGTCTCCTCGGGCAAAACCGTGAGCGCTGAAGCAATCTGCGGTGGAGGGCAGGGGGAGGAGGAGGCCGCGGCGGCTGCCTGGGCGATCACTGCTGCTGGCCCCACAGTCGAAGAGGACAGGATGGGGGAGGGGAAGCGAGTTAACCTGAAGTTAGTCTCAGCCAAAATGGAGGGGGTGGAAGCGGCCAGGGGGTTTTCATGCAGGAAGGGCCTGAACAAGTGATCCCCCGGGAGGCTGCTTGAGCGCACGCACTGTGGCGCCACCCTCACGTGAAGGTCTTTGAAGCTTCCTCCCTGAGCGGAGGATATCGAAGGGGAGTAATGCTCAGAGGAATGGCCTTGAGAAGGGGGGGTCTGCACAAAGGGGTTGCCACTTCCAAAGACTGGGCGGGACATGAACTGTTTAAAGGGATTTTCAAAGGGAGAGTCGATACTGTGTCCTTTCTGCAGGTCCTTGCGCCCAGGCCTCCAAAACTCCTCATCCTTTAGGTCTGTTACCATATCCTGAGATATGCTAGATGCAAGCCAACTAGCAGCCAGAGACTGGTTGGGAAGTGTTGCTTCCTGTGCTTTGATTGGTGACTCAGAAAGCATGGCTCCAAGTCCACTGAAGTGGATGAGAGGTGCTTCAATGCCATGCTTTGGCTTCACTGGGTTTTCTGATGTTATGTCTGTATGAATTTTTGTATTTTGTGTACTGCTTTTAAATTTCTCCGAGGACTGCTCAGTCTTGTCCTTTTCAGAGGAATCAAGCTTGTCATGGGAGCTCTTTCCCGAATTGACTTTTGCCTGTCCCGCAAAGTCTGATTTTGTCTCTGTGTTGGAGCTGCCTATCTCTAATTTATTAATTAAAGGTTGTTTGGATTCACCTGGAGACATTGGTTTCATGTTGCCGCCTGTGCCTGGAGTTGGGTCTAATCCTTCCAAAGAAAATGTAGACTTGCACGTCTTGTATTGTTCTAATTCTGTTCCCTCGTTTGAGCTTAGCATTCCATCCCCAAGAGACTCCAGTTTCATATTTGGAATAATTCCTGGTTTCAACCGAGATCCATCTGCAGCCAGTATTTCACTGGACAGAACTTCATCAGCTCTGCTGCAAGAGTCTAAAAGAACTGCAAACAAAACATTTTCTTCCTCCTCCTTAATCGTATCTTCTACCTTCACCATCCCAGAACAGTTTTCTTTTTCACGCCTGGGGACATCCTCCTTTATCACATGGCATTGCACTTCCTGCGAGCTTGGGTTCAGTTCCGGAACATTTGGAAAAAGCTCAAAGACAACCCTTGGAGGTTTTGGTGGTGGTACAACTGCAATCAGAGTCAAGTCACTTGCATTTGTAGTTTGCTGCTCACCATTACTTCCGTCACCTGGTACATCACCTGATTTTTTGGCATTATACAAGCCCTTTACCTCATTTGAAGCTGCTGTTTCTTCCAGTTTTTCAACTTCAGCCTCAGGTTCCAGATGCAGAGCAGTATTGTCTAAGAGCAGGTTTATGCCATCATGCTTTGAACTGTCACTCTTTGTGATGGACCCATGAGCCATGAGTCCAGATGCTTCAGCTGAACCCTTCTCCACAACAGCTGAAGGCACATCGGGAGATGGATTCGGTTTCATAGAAAGTGCCCTGTTATGTATGCTAACTGCTAGTCTGCCATCAAGATAGTCAGAAGTGACTTCCTGGATCACAGCAAGCACTTGTTTGGCACTCTCCTGCCTGTCGGCCTCCTGACTTGCAACTCTGACTTCCTGAGTCAAGGCAAGTGAATTTCTAGCATTGTTTTCCAGATCTCCTTCAGCAACGGCTTTCTCCATCACGGCCGACAGTCCTCTGATTCTGCCATCTATCTGAATTCCTCGTGTACAGGTTTCAGGAAGGAAGCCATTTGAATTAGCATTAGTCTGCAGGGCATTAGTACAAACTTCCAGGGACAAATTTATTTGCTTGGCTGCGCTAGTTTCTGGTGTATTTGAACAATCAGAGAGTGAACGGACTGGCTTAGTTACTGTGGAATTACTAAAAACTTCAGAAAATATGCCAAACTGTTTGTTAGCATGATATGTATTGGTGAAAACATCTGGTCCAATTGGGATACTAGCATTAGATTCCGAACCACTACTAAAAACTTCTGGAAGCGACCCATCTGACTTGCTAGTATGACTACATATGTCACTTCCTAACATCCCAGCACTGTAGTCCTGATTGAAAGAAGTAGTGGCACGAACAGCCCTGTCTGTCTCACTTCCTGTACTTTCAAATACTTTTTGGTTCAAGCCAATCGAATTCTTTTCATTAATGTCGACGTCACTTCCCGAGATGCTAGTACTACCTTCTGGTTCTGATAAGCTCCTCGTGCCACTATCTGCTTTCCTTCCTGATTCCTCAGTGATTTTAACTTCATGGGTAAAGACAGATGAGTCTTTAGAATCGACTGAAACCCCTGGAAGTGATCCAGAGGTTGTGCTCTGCTTCACAAGCTTGTCTAGATCTTCATTTCCTTCTTCCTGGGTCAAGGCAGAGGAGTCCTTAGAATGACCTGGGTAACTTCTAGATGATTTGGAGGCAACACTGTGTTTAAGTGAAGGTGGCTGCTTCACAAGGTCGTCTACATCTTCATTTGCTTCCTGCATAGCTTTAGACCTGAATGCTATTGAGCAAGTACTCACATATCTTGGGCTATTTTTATCTGGCAGATAAGACTGAACACTTTCTGCCACTAGATCTTTATATACAATTTCTACAGTATCCACCACAGCATCATTGCTTTTAAATGTATCATTCGTGCTAGACCCACCCTTGTTTTTCAGTTCTTCATTTAAACTAACATTCGATTCTGTTAAAGAAACACTGCCCTTTTCCGGTGCTTCCAACACAGAGTTCTGCAACAGAGTCAGTAAACTCTTGTCTCCATCAGCTTCTTTCTGAAGTAGCACGGCTACAGCATCCGTTTGGGAAAACAAGCTTGCTTTTTTCTCAGCTGCAATCACCTGTGCCTTACCTAACCAGCTTTCTCCATTATTGTCCTTAACTGACATGCACAGAGGAACGGGTGGGGCACTGGAGTTGCTAGCTTGTGCAAAAGGCTGTTCCACTACACCATCTCCTTTCAAGGTTTCAACAAGTTCCTGTGTCTTTAAAGAATCTTCTTGAGGGCCTACTGTCACCAGAGGCAAAGGAACCCTTGTCCCAGCCAAGTGGAGCAATCCCCCTGTTGACTTGGGTGTACCCTTACCTTTTTGCTCTGGCTTGAGCCTGCTAACAGCAAAGGCGTCAAATGATTCATCCATGTCCCCCGTGGAGGGGACCGAAAAAGAGTAGGGTGTCCTGGCAGGTCTTGGCATCCGAATGCCGGCCCTCGGAACTGTTGTTGGAACCTGTCCTTTGATGACAGCGTTGCCCCAGGGCTTCTCCTCTGCATCGGCAAGTTTTGAGACTGACACATCAAGAGGGGAATGGGGACCTTCAGCCCAAGTAGCAGCATGGGAAGGCTCAAGGGCAAAACTGGAGAGACAGTGAGTGGGTGGGGGAGATTTTAGCAACTGGTCAGCTAACAGTTCCTCAAAGAAAGGATTACTCTGAATATTGGTGAAGAAGGGGTTGTTGGGGGATCGGTACGGTGGGGTGATGGGTGCAGGAGTGAAGGGGTTTGTGTGAGGCACGCTGCACAGTGAAACAGGACCAACAGCAGAAGAGAAGTGGATAGGGAAAGAAGGTGAGAGGTGAGAGGGAGTGTCTGAGCTGGTTTCTACCATAGGAGACACTTCCAGGCTGTGGAGGGAAGGCACAAACAGTCCTCTTGGTTAGTGCTGTGCCACGGGGGAGCCCAACAGGTTAGAAATACCAGGTAACCTTCTCCAGCAAAATGCAAGGACCACCAATATTGTCCATCTTGCGGCCAACGCAATTTTATTATTTGCTCAGATTACCAGGGTTTTTCACTAGCCAAAAATATAACTGACAAGTGCCTTGGCATTTATTTTCAAACTTGGCAAAACTATTTTTGGCTACTGTGTAATGGATTTCCCCCAAAACATTGATTTCACTAAATTAAATGCATGTGTTTGGGTGAAACATGGACAAAAATAATAAAATAAAATCCTTAAATTTGCTGTAGAAGGTCCCCCCCCCCCCCAACAAACAAAATTAAAACCTAAAAAAATGTAAAAGTTTGTTTCCGGGCAATGCAATTAGTTATGCGGCAGCTGTCCAGAGCAAGCGAAACAGATGGCTATGGTGCTTTGTGATTGCACATCTGCATATTGGCCTACAAATAATTTGCAAGCAGAATAATTCCCGCAAACAAACTTTCAAAGTGCCTGTTGCCCATTGATTCATGTGTAGGTGCCGGCAATCCCAGTGTGTATTCCACTGAGCAGAACTGACAACCAAAATGAGAGCCTAGTATTATAGCAGTAAGTTTACAAAAAGCAGTGTGTAGGGCTTTGGATACCCTCATACAACACTGTACAACCAATCGAAACCTCTATCAGAACAGACAAACCAGGGAGAACAAGCGGAGCCACAATCCAGCAAATTGAGCTAAACACTTAACACAAAATATTAGCAAGCAAAAGTGTGCTTTAGGTTTTACTAAAGGATCATACAACCCTTTTAACAATATACTATAATCCAGACATTAAAACCACTTAGACTCAAAATATTAGCCCTTAAATCAGACCTCTGTGGACAGTCATAAATAGGCCTAAAAAGCCTTTTGACTCAATTCAATGTTAGCCACGTGCAATAACGCCTGAATTACACTGTGATAGAATTTTAATGATCCAGACCAGTACAGAATTAGGAATTTAGGCAAGAAAATGAAGTACATCTTGGTTTAAAATGTTAGAAAAAAACATTTAAGTCAATTCTCATTAAAACAGATTTCCTGACACTTCAAATTTAGTTGTAGCCGGCAATTACTTTTTTTTTTCATTTTCTCCCACTATTGAATAGCCAATTATTTTTAGGCTCAGCCCAGTGCTACCACCCCCACACTGACTCGGGAACAGCGAAGATGAACACAAGCTGTCCTCCAAAGAGAGTGCCGTCAGCCGCCCGCTTCTTTACACACTGCAGACTCACCGTGCAGCCACCTCCGAGCTACAGCATCAGAGGACAACGCAGCTCTGGACAGCTTACCGGCAAGAGCACAGGGGTCGCTGCCCCCCCCCGGTCAGCAGTGGAACAGCCTGGACTCGAACCAGCAATGTTTTACCTTGAGGAGCCCCAATAATATTACTTCTAAACCGAATTCACTGAAAACAAAATTTCCTGTTTGTGCAAATTTTGGAAAAACCGGGATTCAATAAAAACAGGCCTATGAACAGCAAACTGTGGATGCAAGTCATCAACGTTTCCAATTTGCTCAATACCCCGATGTTCAGGTCTGCTTGCTTCTGTGGTTTAAAAATGCCTGCGATTAACTTGGGACATGCAGGAGTTAATGTGCAGTTCATTTGCAATGTATATATTTTTAAAATGTATAACATTTTTCATTGTATGGTTATTGAACTTTGATTTCAGTGTTGCTGTAACTTCAATAAAAAAAAATAAAGCTGACATTATGCACTTGGTTTAGAATCCAGATAATTACTGGAGACACATTTTTTGCTGGTCCCTTAATTTGTATTAATGAGAGTTGACTTAAATGAGTTGGACTTCATTTACCATACCAAACCAAAATGATGCTGTATCTCCACATGCCAAGCACAGGTCACCAAATTTTCAGGTGAAGTGCGGGAAGGCTGTAAAATAACTTTTTGTAGATTCCTCAAAATAGCTGGTTCTCTGAACTTCCCCTTTTTTACAGAACTTCTAGGAGAACAAATATTCTAAAAGTGCTAGTCTTAAACAATCACTTCTCTACCCTAGCAATGGGACAACGATTCACAAGGAATTACCAATACACTCTGCTTCAAATCAAGAGGACCATTTAGAAACCTTTTTGTTAACAGGTTGTCAGTTGTAGCCAGTTCCCAAAAGGCAATTATACATTCATTTTATTGTGCATTTACACAGCAAAACCACTTCACTGTGTAAAAACAATAAGTCTCTGGTTGATTGTTTGGAAAAAGAGAGTCGTACGTCAACCACACCATCATATTCTTAACACACCGATCAACCTTAGTCATAACTAGGTGTCTTTAAAAGGGCTCTACCAAATCAACTGGCAGCCCCATAAAGTCAAACCATGTGCTGCAGATTGAACCGCCCTTATTTCACCGAAAAACCCCAACCTTCAGTTCCCAGCTCTCAGACAGAATGCATCAAAGTCAAAAGACAGTGGTATCACAGCTGTGAATGAGTTTTATTTTTTATTTATTTAAATGTATTTTATTAAAACCAGGAACCTCCATTAAAACAAAGACTAACAATGAACAGTTAGAAAATATGGAGCTGCATATCTCAATACAAATATTGCTCCAGATTTTAGATATTGAAAACAATTGTGTAATCCATGGTTTTGTCTCTGACTATATTCGACCAAAGAATGGCTGAGAACGTCAAGCTCCTGTTAGCACGAATACAACGAAGGTGTCGTCCCGTCCCGCCCCCAATGCAAACTGTCTGAGAATATTGAGACGGCATGTATTCAGGGGTCCGTTCTACATATGTAAATAAACATGTACCAATAAAAAAAAACTCATTTACAGTTATGTCCGGAAGTAAGGTTTCCAACCCTGAATACAGAACCCAGTGCATGCAAAAATCACCATTGTGGTTTAAAAACAAAAAATGTATACCACACGCTGAGCTCAACACTGTACATACCTAAAATAGGAACAAAAAAAAATGCATTGACAAAAGACTGCCACCAAAATACTTCATACACACCAAAAGGTATTGTAGACTGAGCAGCTCTCGTTCAAAATGCCAATCTGAACTCCTGTCTGAAATCCAGATACAAGACCCAACAGTGTGAGTCAATGAAGAGCAGAGGTACACACACTGGATCCAAAGCAGAATTCCATTATGTTACTTTTTAGCAGGACTCAGAAGGGCTGCAATATCTTGTTTAAACCCAGATCCCTAGAGCAGTGGTGCACAAAGTGTGGGGTGCAACTCCGACTAAAGGGGCAGTTCTGTCTTTTTTTTTTTTAAAAGCATAGAATATTTAATAAATAAGGTGACAGCTAATTAGTCCAAGTTCTTACCTTTCAAAATGAGATGTTGATGATCATTCTGAGTTGAAGCGGAGAAATTGTGTTTGAAGTGGAGTGTGTGTCAGTGAAACTGCAGTGAACAAAGCCGAAATGGCGGCTTCCATGTAAGGGGCACCAAGTATTAAAAAAAAGTAAAAGCACCAATATTTTAACGGGTGCCCCCCCCCCAGATTTAATGTAAATCGGGGATTTTTTCTTAGATTTAACCAAAAGTCCAGATTTAGCTAAATAACAAACACATTAAGTTTTGAAATAATGGGTACATTTTTTTGGCATTGTATGCAGCGGATATGGAGAGATTGGCTCTCCGAGTGTAAGAGCAACTCTGCAGCAAAACGCTTCAATGGGCAGGGCTCATTTGCATGTTAGCGTCAGATTTCACTGTGAAAATCCTGATTTAATTCTTTTCAGATTTAACTTCTGAACAATAATGTTCTTCAGATTTATCTGTTAGGTAAATGTTGAAAATCACCAAGTGGAAAAAATTCACCGATTTGTCAGCAAGAATTTATGCCAAGTAAAAGGGGCACCATATAAGAAGTTTGCGCACCACTGCCCTAGAGGACGGTGCCCAGCTAGCTCCCAGTCCTGGAAGCCCTGTATGTGTACTCTAGGGGTTATGCCAAACATGCACAGTTGTATAGCGTTTAACTCTGGTTATAAAACCTACAGTACTTCAAGAACTCCTAAGCAGTCTTTAGGGAGTATAAGTCAATCGTAGACTTAATTGTAAATACTGTTTGTCTGTTTTAGCAGGTCAAAGGAACCAATCCAGATCATTCTGATGTGTGGTCACCTGATTATCCTAACCTGCATATCATTTTGTTTACGACGCTTCACTGAGACATCCTGTAGTTTTTGTAACCACAAATGTACTGCACTGCTACAGCCTGTACTTTCAGTGCAGTCCCTAATCAACTTAGTGTGATTTCAGTGCAGTTTCTGGGTCACTTGGCAGCAGGATGCTGGGCAGAACACAGGTGCTGTTAAATATTAGTAACACAGTTAGAAAAATAATAATAAAGCCTATGTTGTGTAGCCTCACCCTCCAGATCCCACAAATCCCCTTCATCTTTATTCAGATGATGAACATAAACCCAACCAGCCCAGGAGGTATATTTGCATGGAAATAAGGCCCTCATTGTATAGCAGTCCAATCCATTCTTGATTTTACTTGGTTTAATAAGACACTAATCCATGTATAAAAACCTGGAATGGGTGAAACTGCAATGCAATAGGAGTCTTATTTCCATCCCTTGGATACTGTCATGCTTTGTGTGATTTTGACCAAAGAGAACACTGCTGTAACTCCAAGCATGCAGCCACAATGACCAAACAATACGAGTCACCCCTGGCCACAAAGTTTGACTGGTTTTATACAACCCATATGATTGTTCTTCACAATGGGATTATATTGCTGCTAATGTATTGTCTAAGGTTAAATATTCTAGAAAAAACAACAAATAGATGAATGTTATTGATTCACTTCAGGGGAACACCCCCCCCACCCCTCCACGCACAGATTTACTAAATTAATGCTTATCACATTTAAATTGATCTTAAGTTATCTTAAGACGACATCAGTCCTTATTACATTAACCACCATTGCAGTTATTCATAACCACGTTTTGAAAACCGTACTTGTTTGTGGGACATTGTGAATTACATAATGATTGCAGCTCATGCTACATGGTAATATGAAAATGACCAACTTTCTAAGGGGTTAACACTATCAAGGGATGACATTGATATTTATTTTCCTCCAGTGCAAAAGTTTCTCTTGAAAACTACCAGTAAACTCCAATTGTACGTTCTATGCAACACAAATAGTTCTTACTAGGTTTTGTTTATATCAAACAGCCCTAGCCCCACATTTGCATTATTTGTCCCTTTCGTATAGATTTTATCAGTAGACCTGTTTCCCTGCAAGCCTTCACTGACCTGGGTTTGTTTTGGGCCTCCTTGGAGCCAAACCAGCCCCTGTGCTTCTCCTCGGGGTGCTGGCCAGTGGGGCTCATGTCTCCACTCTTGACTGCATCACTGCCCTTCGACTCATTCTTCCCCCCAAACAAGTGCAGTTTGTGCTTCTTGTGTTCTTCGTTCTTCACCTCCTCTGCACGCTTCACAGCGGCTGGTTGCACATTGGCAGTGGAAACAATCTGGGTGGCTCTCTCTACCGGCTTGCCTTTATGCCCGGGTGTGGCTTGGGTGGAATCATCCTGGTTTCCAAGCAGCGCCACCAGCTTCCCTCCCTCCTTGCTGCCAGTTTTGTCCAGGGACCACCGCCGGGTGTCTAGATTCGCTTTAGGGGTCTCCTCGCTCTTCTTGGCGAGGTTCTGAAGGGAGCGGGAGAGGGTGGAGGATTTCTGAAGCACTCCCAGGGTAACCTTTGGCAGCGTCGAAGGGGCGGGCGTATCCACTGCGTAGACGTGGCTGCCATTGATGCACAGGGAGGACTGGGAGAGCGGGTTGTCCTTGGCCTTCAGTTTCTCCACCTCTCTGTGCTGGGGCATAGCGATGACCTGGCTTGCCTCATCACTGAATGCCCTCTTGTGGGTCAGCAGCTTTGGGGAAGGTTGGCTGGTGTGAACTAATAAAGAAAGAGAGGGGTACAAACTTTCAAACTGTAGGTTAGATCAACTGAGCTCTTTTCCTCTATGCTTTTGATTGTTTTATGTAAAACTGACATTTAAATAAATAGTTTTGCTTTTGTAAAAAATAAAAAAAACACACACACACACACAGAGGGCTATCATTAAATACATAAAGAAAAAAACTGCCAAGATACATTTTTAATGGAAGAATATGAATTGTGTCTTTCTATTTTTATACTAGTAAAATTATATGCAACTTTCTGAAAGTTTCCCTTCAAAAGAAAGAGCCTCACCCTGAAAAGACACATTAGTTTATCAACAAGCAAGCAATGTAAAAGCAATAGTGATAGTTTTGTGACCAAATCCAACTTGGTTGTCTTAAGGCAGCAAAGACAACACACATATAAAAAGTAGAGTGTTCACAAAGTTCCTATGCATTACCTCAACAACCATCACAACTATGTTCAACACAACTGAAGTAAGTCCTGAAACCAAAATGTCTTGAGGGTGCCACTCGACCCATTAATACTAGTCTAGTACTATTCCAGAAATTTGTCAAGTCAGTTCTTAAAATGGATCCTATTCCACACCCCCACAGCTATAAAAAAAAAAAGGTTTGCCACCCTCATTTCTAATAATTTCGCCTGTTCAGTACAGGCAAAATATAATCCTCATGTAAAATCACACGGAATGTAGTTAAATTTGTTTTACTATTACAGTATTATTGTAATGTTATACAGCCCAGAGGTCATATCTTACATCTGGGAGCTTGGAAACCACTTAAATACTGTGCAGTGGTGTGTGTGTGTATGATGGATTGGTCCATTCTTTACAGTATTAAAATCCAGCTCAGGTCACAGGTGAACACCATTGGGTGTGTTTCTATCAAGTCTCTCACCGGGGCTGTCCGTCAGGTTGCTGCTGACGCTAGGGGAGTTGGAGAGGTCAGACACAACCACGCTGATCCCTGCAGTGGGGCTTAGACTGCCCCCCGGTGAGGATGACACGCTGCTCCCCGAGGCCAGAGAAGTGTTGGAGCGGCTGTCCGACGACTTGCGCAGCTTCGGCTTCTTGAAGAAGCCCCTCACTTTGCTCCTCTTCCCTTCCTCGTGCTCCTCGTTTTCCTGTTCCCCACCCCCCTCACTGGCACTGCGGACCCCCCTCTCGCTCAGCGCTCCAATCCTGCTGGGCACGATGGCAGAGGCAGACTCCCCCTCGCCTCTCTTCCCCTTCATCTTGTCCTTGAGTTTGCTGAATGTGGAGCGGGGCTTGTCCTTCATGGACAGATCAAACATGCTCGCCGTCAGGTTGTTTCGGGTGAACTGCACGGTCACCTGGATCTCACCTCGCTCTTTCTCTTTCTTTCCAGACTTGGAGTGCAGCGTGTACCACCTGAGGGGAGAAAAGTGTACTTGATTAAAACTACCTTTCTTGACTACAGTACAGCTAGACAAGGGCGTTTTAACAGCAAGAGAAGCTTCTGGTCGCTTCTGAAATAAATCTGCATTCCAACAGAAGAAAACTGGGAACTAGTGGCATTCATAGTGCCAATAGTAAAATAAATAATAAAAAAAAGACTTATGATCTAGGTCAGCACTCCTCTAAAGCAAGGCTCAAAGTTAACATATATATTTGGGTAGCAAAATGCTACCAAAACTTGCTGTTTTTTTATGAAGTGCACAATTACCACTTAACACATACATTAGTACTGTATCTTTCATAAAGCAGGAAACCATTGCTAATAGACATTCCCTATGTGGCTGAGGTTTGTACCGCCCCATGTAAATACGTGAGAGGCACACGCTGCATATTGTATTGGACAGAGGAGTACACATGCCTACAGCACCAGAACAACATGGATACAACTTCAAAGTATGAAGTTTTTTATAGACCAAAAGTTAAATAACTGGTAAACTAAGATTTTATATATATATATATATATATATATATATATATATATATATATATATATATATATATATATATATATATCCTAACAGACAATGACTTAACAGGATATTTTTTTTATTCAGTGTCGAAAATGCTAATTTACTGTCATGGAGAATGGCGGCTCCAGTTTGTTATAACATTAACCCTGGTTTCACCCACGCTAAAAATGAACACATAGGTAGATTATTACTTTAGCAAAATTCTGACAAAAAAAAAAAAAAAAGAGAATAGCTATAACAGTACCATGAGACCAATTCTCTCATATTAATTACAAATGGTACGTTGAAATTTCGTTCTGTTCGATATTTTATTTTCAAACACTGAAACTCAGAATCAATTATTGTAAGGTGACATTGGTTTTATGTTGGGTAATATTTAACAAATGTAAAAAACTGAAATATCTTGCTTGCATAAGTATTCAACCCCTGTGCTGTGGAAGCTCCTAGTTTGCACCGATGAAAGAAATTGCCTTAACGAGGACACAATTACCTTACCATTGGCCTCCACCTGTGAACCATTAAAGTTGCTGTCACATTTTCTGGATAAAAACCCCACTGTTGAAGGATCATTGGTAAGGCTGTGAATCTGAAGGAAAATGTAGACCAAAGAGCATTCTACAGAAGTTATAGATAAAGTAATACAAATGCATAGATTAGGGAAAGGGTACAAAATAATATCCAAGTGTTTCGATATCCCAGTGAGCACAGTTGGATCAATAATCAGGAAGTGGAAGCTGCATCACACCACCCAGGCACTGCCAAGAAAAGGCCGTCCCTCAAAACTCAGAGTTCAGTGGCTGGGAGTGGAGTAATGGTGCACCAGTCAACCATATCAAGAGCTCTGCATAACACTGGCCTGTATGGGAGGGTGGCAAGAAAGAAGCCATTACTCAAAAAGTACCATCTGAAAGCACATCTGGAGTTTGCCAGAAAGCATGAGAGTGACCCAGCTGTGATATGGGAAAAGGGGTTTTGTGGTCAGATGAGACCAAGATAGAGCTTTTTGGCCAAAACTCAAAAGCGCTGTGTGTGGCACAAACCTAACACTGCCCATGCCTCAAGATACACCATCCCTACAGTGAAGTATGGTGGTGGCAGCATCATGCTGTGGGGGTGCTTCTCATCAGCAGGGACTGGGCATCTTGTTACAATTGAAGTAAGAATGGATGGAGCAAAATACAGGAAGATACTGCAACAGAATCTGCTTCTCGCTAAAAAACTGAAGCTTGGGAGGAAAGGACAATGATCCCAAGCACAAGGCCAAAGCAACATTGGAGTGGCTCAAGAACAAAAAGGTGAATGTCCTACAGTGGCCCAGTCAAAGTCCTGATCTCAATCCCACCAAGAATCCATGGCACTATTTGAAAATTGCGGTCCACAAGCATCGTCCAACCAACCTGAACAACCTGGAGCAAATCTGCCAAGAAGAATGGGCCAAAATCACTCCGACACTGTGTGCAAAGCAGGTACATACTTACCCCAAAAGACTTAAAGCTGTTAATTGCAGTGAAAGGTGGCTCTACCAAATATTAATGTGTGGGGGTTGAATACTTATGCAAACAAGATATTTCAGTTTATTTTTCTTAACAATATTTCCCCAACATAAAACCAATCTCACCTTACAATAACTGATCGAGTTTGTGTTTTAAAATAAAATATCGAACAGAACAAAAATTCAATGTACCATTTGTAATTCAGTAATATGAGAGAATTGGTCAGGGGTCAGAATACTTTTGCAAGGCACTGTATATTGTTGGTTACAATTAGGCTTGCTACTATTTGATTTAGATTTTTTTGCCAAATCAACGATTAATAAAATCGTAATTTTAGAAACCATTTACCAGGTTTTTTCAATCTATTTCTCAATTCAAGCAGAGAATGGGTGAAATCGACCTTTGTCTTAAAAAAAACCACCCCACAGACATGCCATTGAAAACCTCCTTTATCATATTCAACATGCAACAAAACCATGGTTACCAACATTCTAATTGAAATAACGTTTGGTCACAGGAGAGCAATGCATTTAAAACCTGGTCTCAAACTATTAAACGCAGCATATAGAAAAGTATTAAACAGACCGTTATAGCAAATTTAGGAGTAAAATTAATATGAACAGAACACACTACATAGCTGAACAGAACTAACTTGCACTTATTCGGAGTCTGAGCTCCCCCTCTCCTGCTTCAGCACAGGCGGTAGGTAACAGACGGGCCCGCTTCGTCCTGCCGCTCAGCCTTCAGCCGTCGATCAGGGTATTGTGCACAATATTCATTAAGTGGTTTTCTCTTGCATCCCATTTTCAAAGCAAACTAGTAACTATCACTGTATACCCAAAGTAAAAGCTGTAGCTGGCAAATAAAAGCATTCTAGCAGTGCTTTAGGTCAATGAGATCTGTCAGAACAGGGTGAAAGTACAGTACTAACGCACCACTGAGAAGACTGACAGCGACCCCTAGCCATTCACAGCGGAAAGGAGACAGGACAGACAGCAAGTATAAAAACTATAGAGACTAGAGAGGATTCCTAAATGATTATTTTTGGTAAGAAAATAAAATAGCTAGTGGTTTTACCATCGTTTACATAACATTTATTTCAAACTCATATTTTCTGGGAATTCAACGTTTAACAAGCTTTACCGATTCTACATCCCTGAATGACATTAAAAACCATTCCAACTGCACAGATTTGAATGATCCTTACTCTCTAGTCTGTGGCTGTGTGAGTCATGGACAGGTTCTGCTGCATACCAATTATTTAATCAGATTGTAAATAAATCAGCTACAGTCCAGCTAAAACACTCCTTAGAAAGGCATGTCACCATCCGCTAAGAATATAAACATTGCATTACATACCAATGGCCCACTTTCACCACATGTAAAATTTGATCTCTTAAAAATGCACAACTTTGAGAAGGCAAGTGGCCCTCAATATAAAGCTAGTAACAACTGAGCTAATCAGTTTTCAGTACAGTGAATGAATAGAGAAGTGCATGGATACATCACTTGCAGTACACAAGGTCTCATCATATAAAGCCCAGCAAGTTTATAAAAACATCTTCTGGTCTAATCTTCTCTGAAGTGAAGCACATCAAGCCCAGGACTTTCCACAATGCTCTTTAAATGATTGTGAAAATGTATCTTTTGCACAGTAACTGTTGGTCAGTTATTGTACATAAGTTACAAATATTCTTCAGAATAGGTCACAGTAAGGTGTTCCCAAGAAGCGAGAGACTAACCCAGCAGTGCTACTTTCCTTTTCGTTTCTTTTCAGAAGGACCTCCAGACAATTAACATTGAGAATGTAATCCAAGACTAGACTCAAAGAGCAAGCTGCCCAGCGTTGACATGTTGTACATCTCTCTCAAGGGAGCACGTGTTTGAATCAAAACATTGGAGGTATTTAAAGGTGTGAAAGCATGACAACTACTTGTTATTGTTAATATTCAAATCCATGATTTATTTTTACATGACATAATGGTGTTCTGTATATTGACACATCAACTTTACTTAACTTTAAAATCTGTATTATTCCAATTAACATTTTATAGAAATTTATATTATCATGCAATGCTGGATCAGCCTTGATTTGGACTCCCCAGTGCATCAGCATGCATAACTTTTGAATGAACTTGATTTAAATGTTATATATTTATTGGAGTTAATTAGTTAATTATTTTCTGTTGAGTCCCGCTGGCATAACTGTGTTCAGTATTTATCCATTTACTTTCTTTTATTCTTTATGTCGCGTGGTTTAATTTTAGCTGTTCCAAAACACACTTCGTCTGCATACAACATACACTCATAAGGGTGTCTCAAGCAAATACAAAAAAGAAAGAAAACAGGCTGTGCTCCTACAGCCCTCAAAACCAAAACTAAAAGCTTATTACTGAGCTGAGAATACCTCATTTCCAGCTACATATGGCTGCTCCTTTATTACTGCATTCTCTTGGGTACAGTGAGAAATATCTTTGCGCAAAGTATTTGCGCTATGTCAAAGGTCAAACATTGAAACTTGAGTCGCTATCAAAACAATCTTTGAAAAAGATGTATCAATGTTCTGTAAATGTGTTGGCTACAAAAAAACTAAGCAAATGGTTTAAAAAAAAAAAAAAACTAAGAGTGACAAATTTCTTTACATTTATAATACTACACAAATTATGAAGTTTTAAAAACCAGATACCTTCAAATTGTAACATCATACATACCACTGACTCGCCAGGCCAATGTGCTCCTCCCCGATTTCATGCTTTTTTGATTTTTGCAATGTGCTGCAGAGATGCAAGGTACAATGATTTCAGGGCTTTTTTTCTTAACAATTGTCTTGGAGAATTTAGTTTTCTTTTTTTTCTAGTAAAAAAGCCACAGCTTGTGTTTGTGCATTCCAGGTAATTTAAATGCCTTTTTCACCAGGTTTGCTTTTCTTTTCAGGTGGAGACCTTGGATTGTACTTGGATCGCTGGTACTCCCCTCGTTTTAAAAACGTATCAGTTTTAACAAATTGTTTGCGAGAATTACAAACAAAACCTTGGTACACAGTAGGATCCTAATTAGGAATGCATTTTGCCAGTACATACATGGGGAAATTGGAAGAACAATTATTTAGAAAATCTGAATACATTAGATTTGCCTTTAGAATACACTAGATTTGTAGATGATATTTTTGGGGTTTGGACACAGAAGAATCTCTTTTCCAGTTTCATAAAAAGGCAAATGAAATCCACAGTAATATTGAGGTGGACCGTCGATGGACAAGAGAGTATTTTTAGATATATTAAAACCTGAAGGTGGTTCAATTGAGACCGACCTTTTCTATAAACATACCGACATGCACCAGTGATATGCAAAGTGACTGTAAAACAAATAAATGTATTAAGCAAATTTTAAAACGAGGATACAAAGAAAGCATTTTACAGAGAGAGTTAAGTGGATAAAGATATCTACTAGATTATAAAAATAGAGATGAAAAGGTCAAGAGTCGCATTTGTAATGACGTACTCTAAACTTTTGCCCAATATTTCTAAGAGTTTGGAAACATTTGCGGATTCTACATACTTTTTTCAATTTTTCTAAATTATTTAAGGCACCAGTTGTAGCATTCAAAAGAGAAGCTAATTTAGGCGATTTCAGTTCAAAGTAAACATGAGAATAATTGACAGAATAGGATCTACAAATACACACTTTACATGTACATGTACTAGTGCAAGTAATTACATGGACAAAAATAAACATGTAATTAAACACAAGAACACATATCCACTAAAAACTAATACCTACTATTAAAATAGCAATGTTTATGGAATAGCCTGTGAAATGTGATTAAATAAAATATGCTGGAGAGACTGGAACTTCATAAAATAATTCATAGCCACCTTTCATTAGAAATAACATTTAAAAAAAATGAATGAACCAATAGTACAGCACTTCAGTCAAGGACATGACAAATGATGTGAAGGTTGTAGTATTAGAATAGATAAAATTAGATCATGCGACAAAGAATAAAAGTAAATGGATAAACCTTTATTCTTACTTTATATTGCTGCATGCTTTTGGTTGGTACTGTATATATATCCTCTCATTCATATATACATACACACTTTTCACACTACATCACTGGGCATGGGTCCCAGAAAATGATCTGGCTACTCAGGTGGGCCATGAATTGGGAAAGTTTGGGAACCCCTGATTTAGTCTTATCTAGTGCTTTTTGACAAGCTTCAAAAGTTTCTTTGAGGGACACTGGTACAAGGATTTTATATCCATGGAAAATAAAATTGCATTCCCTGGAAGGTTGCACTTTAGTGATTCAAGTCTTTAAAAAAAAAAAAAAGTATATATTACACAAGAAAATGTAAGTCCCTTGTTAATGTACAGAATTACCAAACAAGTTAATAAGTGGTTAATTTAATGCAGATCTGGAAAGTTTGCTTAATGCTACTCTAGATTGATTTAGTCAGCATTGATGGCAGACACCCAAACCTCTCTATTGCCAACAGAAACTCTGCAACCCCACACACAAGATCTCATATGCATCTGGGATTGGAGAGTAGAAATTCAAGTTGCCTTACCCACTACTGTATGCACACAATGGTAACCTTCCCCTCTGGCTAAGGTGTTTACACTAAGGTGTAAAATAGAAATAACTAACCCCTGGTGGTACAGTACATGCCTTCAAGATCCTACAATGGGGGAAAAACAAAAAGTGGAACCAAACTGTACAGTCAGGTAGCATTCAGGCCAAATGTAATCCTCATGAAATTACGTGGAATGCATTGTTATTACAGTATTATTGTAATGCTATATAGCCCAGTGGTCACATTTTGTCTGGGAGCTTGGAAACCACTTAAATGCTGTGCAATCGTGTGTGTGTGTGTGTGTGTGTGTGGATGATGGATGGGCCCACACTATTGTACAGTATTACAATCCAGCTTGGGTCACAAGAGAAATGAGTTCAGTGGTCTCAATATAACCCCCAGTGGTGGTGTACACATCGTAACACCATGCAATGTTGCATAATTTGCCTTCCCTTCTTAAAGTCCTGGCAGGCAGAGGAAAGGGAAGCCATTCTGTCCATCAATGCTTTTCCTGTTCCTAGGATCTGGCTGATTTTCTAATTTTAGTTGAGTCAGGTCTTAAAGGATCCCCATGACTAGATAATCACCCATCCCCTCTTCCTCTGTAAATAAGTGTCCCATAAAGTGTCTCCATTTAATTTCCAATTGTCTGATCTGGTAAAGTATTCGAAAGGATCCACTTACCCCATACAGTATTAATCAATGTGAATTATACTGGACAGCAAAGGGTTAAAGTCATCAATCAATCCCCAACCACATCACACAAATGGGGTCATGTAAAACTTCCAGATGTCTGGGAAAATGTGGGCTGGATTCTGCAGTACTGTACCCGCAGCAAAGACTAACAGCACTGGATGAGAACGCACCACAGCTAAATTCCCTGACCGACAGACCCCCCCCATCCCAAGCAATCAGGACCCTACTATTCTAACAGCCAAATCAGGTACAAGTTATACACACCAGAAACTCTTGCCTCTGATGTCTATCGTGTGTCGGAGACAACCACTAGCTTCAGCCAGCACGCTTTTATCCATGACAAGAACCACATGCCTCAACTACCATTTCTGTATTCTGGTGGAAGCAGCAGTTTAAGTCACAAAGTGTTTTCTGGGACACGAGCAATAAATTGAAATATGAAATTATTTCACTGAAGATTACGAGAGATTGTTGGTCTCTGGCGTGGGTAGTGCGGGGAGGCGCAGATCATCTAGGGGCAGCCCCAGCTAAGTTTAGTGTTTTATACTTAACATCTGTGTGCAAACAGCATGAGAAAGGGCCAGAGCTGAAAGGCAGACCCTGCAGACTGTTCAAGTTCATGAGGACAAAACAGCTCAATAACCCTAACAATACTCACTAAAAAGTAGCATCACTTTCAGAGCTATTGATTTTCCATTCTGGCAAACAGCAAATTCAGTCCCCCCTGCCCCCCAGTTTATTGATAAATTGGAATTTGAACATAAATGTATAATGTTGATAGTAGAGGTGAGCACAGGTACCATAAAAACCTGGTAAAACCTGGTTTTTAAATTACCCAACGCTACCCGGGTCTTTACTGTCCACGTTTTGATTTATTAATATTTGAGAGCTGAAAGAACTGTAGAAAATGACAATACAGATGTAATATGTAATATCTGGCCAGTGTAATAAAGACAATGTTAAATCAAGCTTTTGCATGAAGCCTTTTAACTGACAGGATATCAAGGTTTACAGAAAACAGAGTGACAAGTACACCTCAATAATAATAACTGTGGTGACTATTCTGAGGAACTAAATCGGAAGCAAATCATAACAGGGCTCTACAATGCGACTAATCTGATCGCATATGCGACTAAAAATTTGTTTGTGTGAACATAAGTTTTTATAGGCACATGTTTGCCACTAGAAACTTCTAAAAAGGTTGACAAAAACCAAAAGTTAATTTATTTAGCTGACCAAAAAAAAAAAAAAGACAGATCTAAACTTACAGCTGAATCGTAGTGTTTTCTGGGAATGTAGTTATTGGTGTCCACTGCAGGAGTGAGCAATTAAGGTATTATATTATTGTTATTTTGATATTTCCAGTAGTGAAAAAGGTTACACAAGACTACAGATCTGAAAAGACTAAATGTATGTGTACTATATAGTATTTAAATATGTATCATGCACTTAACATTTGTGTTTTAAATCATTACCCGAAAAAGATGCGGGTACCGGGGTATTTACACAGGTTCACTGCTGTGCATCACCCGGTTGTCATTTAAATAGCGACCCTTTTAATGTAAACACATAATTAATCCTCCCAATTGTTTCTTTGCTAATTGTCTTATTTGCTAAATATAACAAGCTGTACCTCCAGACAGAATGTCTTAATGAAACAAGGTTGCCAGTTCCAGCAGTATTGGGCTTGCTCATGCAGGCAGTCTTATAATTTTCCTTCGTCACTTACAACACATTTTGGAATTTTCTTGTTCCTGGTCACCAATGTCAAAAATTAAAAAAACAAAAACACACCACGTTTGTGGTCAATACATGCATAAAAACTGTAGGTTCCCAGTCTATAATCTTCCACGTCTGCACACACTTATCAGCCTCATTAGAGACCGGAAAGCAATACCACCCCACCCCTCTGACCCACTTTGTTTCTGAAAGATTGTCAATTGTGACCACAAATGGGCCATGACTAGGGTTTCGCTTATTTTCAACTTGATTTGGAGAACAAGGTTGCTTTTCTCTGTCAGAAATCAGGCAACTATGGAAACAAGTGTGTAGTGACTACATCCTTACAGTAAAGCAGTCATTTTTGCTCTCTTGTTCTCTGCGTGTTCACGACTGGCAACATGATCTTAATGGTACTGAGTTGTACGTGATCAGTCGAATGACAGTAATATTTGCAAAATAGTATCCTACCATCCTCATATACATTAATACATTATTAATTACATTTTTGCTGAAACACTGCATTTTTTCTTCGTTGGTGCAGCAGACATGTCTCAGCAGAGACATGCAAGTGAAGTCACGTGATGAATTAACTAAAAAAAAAAAAAAAAAAAAAAAAAAACACAACACCCCACAACCTTGCAATCTCCATTGACAGCAGGATAGTTCTTCTGTCAAGCCGAAGAGGCATGTTGGAAATATCTTCCAACCTCAGGGGGCAAAGCGAACAGAGTTGAGGTGGTCTCTGCCTGGACAGAGGCAGACAAACAGCTGGTACTGAAAATCGACACCTCATGAAAACACCACGCTCATGGCATGACGTTAGGCTATCTATCATTAAGATCTGTGCAATACTTTAAACAGTAATTTTACACTTTGTACATTTACACCACCGCTACTACCAAATAAATAAACGTTCACAATGGTGGCCAGGCCTTTCTAGAACCCATCCCATGGTCACACCACCACCCTGTGTTTAGTGTTCACTCAGGCTGCCAATAAAGGTTGTCTGCAAGAACACACCGTTTAAAACCCAGCAGAAATGAACACTGTGAATCAGTTTACAGGGAGCTCAAGACACAGTTTTTGATTTTTTTGATTTTATTTTTTTTAAATCATTCTTGTATCACGTAATGCAGCAGTGTTGTGTGTGTGCGGTGCACTGTTACAGATTCAGACCAGCAGAATTGTTAAACGCTTGGGTTGGGACTGCATGGTGTTCACACTCAGTCTCTGCCCTTTTACATAAAATCAGGATGACCTGCATGTTCAGTACATTAAAAAAAAATTGTAATTACAGCCTACAACGTGCTGCTTAAATGCAGTGACCAGTATACAGTACAACTGAAGTATCTAAAAGATGGCTAAAGCTAAAGGAAGTCATCTTTACAACATCAGTCTTGGAAAGCTACATTTAAAATTTCCTATCTAAAGTTACACTATGCGGTATATCAACACTTCTACATTTAAAAGTATGTAGGCCAAGTCTTCTACATTTATAGTATGTGCACCAAGTATGCCCTTTACTGATTTCTTCCATTATTCTTGGCAGAGATCAGTAGGCATTATAATTCTTGGTTTACACAAAACACTTGTGAATAGCCAGAACAAAAACAAACAAAAAAACCAAACTGTACAGCAATGCTTAAATACATATGAACGTAAGAATGTACAAACGAGAGGAGGCCATTCGGCCCATCTAAGCTTGTCCAGTTCCAAGTAGCTGACAGATCTCAGAACTTTGTCAAGTTAGGTCTTAACTAGGTAGCCCATTCCATCCCTTCATCACTGTCCCCTTCACCCTGTCCTGCCTTTATCCACTTTATGTCCAGCTATGTCCTCCAGTCCTAGTTTGTTGGGACTATGGTGTAGCAGAATAAAAATTTCTAGGTTTTTGGGAATGCCTTTCACTGTGAAGATTGGGATAGCGTCTGGCCCAGTCTGAGCAGTCTCAACAGTAACAAAACATACTGTAGCATGGCGCAATGGACCCCAACTGGCCAATCTGCTCACAAAGCCTAGGACTGAATGGTGTTTGAGCTGGGATGATCAGGTGAGGGCTGAGATGCATTAATTCCACAAAAAACAAGACAAGGTACGCTGGGACTGTAAAATCGGAGGCAGCATCGTGAGGGTATGGAATGGGTTGCCTAGCCATGTTGCAGAAGTTCAAATCTCCTTTAAAGACCTGAAGTTCTGAGATCAACTACCACGGCTGGGCCGAATGGCCTCCTCTTGTTCGTAAATTGCATTGAGTCAACGTGCGTTGCAAGACCTGAAAAATAACTCAATTAAATTATCTTCGGAAGTGACACCTTAGCAGGGCAAGTCATGGGGAACCGCAGCAGGCGTGAAGTGGTGATCTCTCTCCGCCCAGCAGAGCTGTACTTTACAGGCAGGGTCCAAGACATTTCCTGCCGATAAGACAGCGCTGCCATCGCCGAGTCTATTTATAAAGCCCTATTTATAAAAGATAGGGGACAGCTCAAGTGATGGACAGTGACAGCAAACATCTAAATAAAAAAAACTCAGAGACTCAGGAGGCACAGTTTGTCCCACCTGTGTAGATAAGTCACCACTTAGTGAAAGGGTTCTGCAGTTCACAAGGACAGCAAATTGATCCATTCATTGCATTCAGATAAAAGGCCATTTGCAACACTATTGCTTGTTCATAGCATATACGGTGATGTCCAATATAATCACACACTACACTTAAACACAGAACAGCACTTTATCCAAGGAATTTAAATAGTTAATAGTTCATGTTGCAGCATAGACACTTAAGGCCTACCTGTTTTATTATATGCAGGTACTAACAAAATGTTTAGCACTTTATATAAAAGACTAAAGTTTTCAAAGTACAAAGATATTGAAGATCATCTTTTACAGCAGCTGAACTCCTACAGTGCAGTTCCAAATAGTTTCTGAAATATTAAGATGCAAAGACATCTTAAGCAACCTTCTCACTACACGGATGCCAACAGCACTGAATATATTTTCACATATAAAAAAAAAGTTGCAATCATTGCATGGAATTTTGAGTTACAGAATGTTACAACTTCACATTAAAGCAGTCCTATCTTTAAACCTGCAATGTTTCAACATGTTTTTATATATAAATTAAAAAAACAAACAAAAAAAACACAACAACAGCACACCCGAGGAAGAACTGGATCTGTGCCACAATCCATTCTGCAAACACTTCCTCAAACAATTCATACACAATACTCTCAATACCATAGACCAGGGGTTTTCAACCCAAGGGACAAGAAACCCCTGCTGGTACTTCCAAGGGTCACAGGGGGAACGCAGAACTACTCAAAATGCACAAATGAAGTATATACCCTAAAACCACTGTGCAAAAACATTTCACTTCAGGTTTAAGAGTGAACCGCAGATTATAACCAATTCATCACGGCTGAACGGTCTACCTGCACGCATGTCAGTAAAAGCAGCACTAGATTCTCAATACTACAAATGCTTTTATAGTAATATTTCAAAACTGTTGAAGAAAAATAAAACACCTTTGTATTAGTAGCTCCGCTAAGAGAACACCCCTCAGGAAGCAAGCAAAGGTGTTCTTACAGCTAAAGTGTTCTCTAAGACGGAGTGAGCCACCAGACACAATGTGTAAATACAATATAATAAATAAATGCATACAAATGTATTAGTTGTCATGACACACAAGCATCAACATATGAAAACTGAATAAGTAAAAGCAAAATAGGCAAGTGTATGCTAATATAACAGACACTAACGTTTATAAAACTAAGGCAAAACATTCAAGCTTAAAATCGCTATGTACTATGAAATTAGCTGGCGGGCGTATTTCAGTCTATCACAATTGCAGAAGCAAACATAAAGGGAGTTACTTTAGGGGTAACAACGTTAATAAACTGTCAAACTACATTAACACAGCACCCCTACACACGTTACAAGATGCAGCAGCACTATACAAGACTGGCACATTTAACAAAATGGTGAAGCAATTCACCAGAACGGGGAACACCAAATTGCTCGTGACTTGTGTCTGATTCAGGTTTTCTTCGAGAACAAATTTCAATTTTTTATAGCAAGAGAAACTGTGGCGCATTTTGTCATTTGTTTACTTGCCATTTTGTAGCAATCAGAATACAAAACAATTCAATGATAGGACAACTGTTCTGGAAAGATCCTTCGGTATCCTTCAAGATACTCTATGACAAATCGCTTTTTTTTTTTTTTTTTTTTTTTTTTTTTTTTACAAAACAGCACTGTATCCATGGTGAACGAATCACTGGCAGTGCCAAGAAAGGGTTCTTTTAAGCAAAGTTCCTTTAGCTGGCGCATTTACAAATGGGAAAAATCGCTTTCACCACAAGGCTGTTCCCTTTGATGAAGTGTTCTCTGATGAGGTGTTCCTATACGTGGAGACTACTGCATGAAGGAACGAAGTGTACATTGAAAACAACAGTCATTGAATTAGCAGGGATTGACTCAAAGATGAGCCAGTGAGTGTGGCTTCTGAGAGTTGCTTACTTCTTTTAACATAACTGCAATACATATTAGATAATTACTGGAATTATTTTTTAGCTTTGTGTACTATAACCACTGGCTACAGATAGTGTGTACACAAACAGCAGTCTGTCGCACACCACACTGCATTGACCTGACCTGCTTTGTCAGTTATATGCAGCCAGCTGCACTTCATTTAATTCTCTGAAGCTGATGAGGCAAATTGTTGTACTCCTCATGGGAGTGTCCTATACTATAGTATATTCCCAGGGGGAATCAACATAAGAGGCACCCCACCTGTATTTAATGATCATACAGAAGCTATGCTAACCAATCTATAGCACAGCTTCAATGGTGTTCTATAAAAATAGAAGTTTTAAAAGGATAACAGACACGACTGACTACACAAGCTGGAAGTGACCCCTCTGCCCTAGCTGGGAAACAGTATACCTGGGCCTCTGCCTAGTTCTTTCATATTGCTGAAGTACAGGCAGGTGAGACTAGTAAAATAGAGTGATTATATATTAAAAAAAAAAATCACAAGGAGGGCGATTGAAGCAGTTAGTTTCCAAGTGAACCAAACAAAACACATTTGAATGTACTTTAAAGACACTCTAGTTCGCTTGATTTTTACTGGTGTGAAAAAGAAAAAAAAAAATAGTTTGTTTGCAAGTGAACCACGATTCGAATCACTTGCAAGAGAACTACAGTAGATGTGAAAGCGCTCTTTCTGTTCACACAGGGTCCGTATAGAGGGTTTGGTCTGCACTCTGTACGTTTGGTGTTAAGTGTGAACAACAAAGTCCGCCTGGGAAACCAACGGTACCGAATCCACTTAAAAGAGGTGTTCTCGGTGCGTTTGGTAAAACGCAGAGTCTGGCTCGCTTGCTAAACCTCAACGTGAACAGATAGACTGGGTCCTATTGCACATACAAAACGAATTATACAAGATAACCTGAATAGGAAGTAAACATTTCATGGTTCAGTTGATATTCTGAGGAAACATGTAGAGCAAAAAACTAAATATACATTTCAGAGAACTACACTGGGGTTACCAGACATCCTGGGAAAATTGAGATCGTCAGTTTTCAACCTTAAATTTTTTTGTCCTGGTCAGAAACAGTAAAATTGTTAAATCTTCCCGGTTTTGCTATTGTATTTAAGTATAAAGCTATCTGTGCTCAGAAAGTTAATGGTAGGAGTAAATGTATTGGGTTGCATGTTCGCACCATTCAAAAATAACAATACTGTGGATTACTTGTTCAATCATTCTGATTCCATATGCTTAAATGGTAATGGCTTATCTTTTTTAAAATCAGCTTTTGGAACATTTAACATGTTTTGATTAGAGTACAATAGAAATAAAATGCAGTTATGATCTGCAATAAATTCACCTGATTTTTAATTTAATATTACTTTTATTCATTTTATATGCTGTTACTTTTGTTAACTGCTTCAGGAGTTGCTACAGCATCAGTGAATAAAAAAAAATAAGTCCCTGTTTTTCATTGTGGAAATCTGGTAATCTTAACTATATGGACAGAGTGAGAAACTGAAGCTTTGGTATAAAATTTGGTCAGACACAAATCCAAGCCAATCTGAACAAAACACAAAATATGTTCTATCTTTTCTTCAATGACTTAAATGGCAAATCGTGCAGAATTGCGTAAACTGCATTCTCCTACTGTAGGCATTCAAGAAATGTATTCATTAAATTAGCGAAGTGCACCCCAGTGCTTTCTTCCACAGCAATGTGTAAGAATCTAAAACACGCTTTATTAAAAACCAGAGCAATACATCAATAGCTGCCATCTTTCATTATGTCTTGCAGGACATTGTAAACATCCGGTTCACAGACCATATAAATGAACAGAGTTCACTTGAAAACTGCATTGTGAACACAAAACGAACTCCGTTTCAAACTAAACTAACCAGACCGAGTCGTTTGCAACGGAGCTAGCACGAATGCAGCCTTATTCTTGCAAACTAGGTTATATTTACAAAAAGTAGTCAGACTGCACAGTAGTTTCACATGGTTTAACTGCCTCAAAGGAAACCTACATATATGGCAGGATTGGATTTCAGTCCCCACTGCCGTTACTCTGTCTCACTATCTGCACAATACACTGCTGATTAAACATTTGACTGAATTGTCTCCACGCACAAAGACAGAGAAGTTTACCCAAAACTTGCAAGTGAGGCACTGCATCTGTTGCTGAAATTGACCTGCTTCATTCATGGATCTCCAATTTGGATACAATGGAACAGACATGAACTGTGTCTTTGTGTACTCCCGACTGAGTATTAATTAAAAATCTACGCCCTACTATCAACGGTATCAAATACTATTTACACAATGTGTTACCATTCAAGGAAGGGAAACATTGCTCAGTGCACGAGTGTCATGTTAAAACATGACAAATGGACGACATGACTGGCACATAAAATAGCTAGGGGCCTCTAAGGCGGTTTCATCTTAAACATTTTAAGCTACAGACATGTTGCAAGAAACTGTTTGATCTGTATTGCTAAAAACAAACATCCATTTGGCATGGTAACAGCAGCTTTCACCGCAAAGTCTGTGTAGCAGTTCTCTCGAAATTAGACTCCTGTTCCATTCAGTCTGCGCTCTGATACCTGGTTAAGGATTTTAGCACTGAATTGTTACCAGGTAGGTAACTGACAGAACGCGACAAGCTTGTATAGACAGCATTCCATACATAGCTAAAAAAGGCACAGTTAGTCCCATCAACAGGAAGACAGCCCACCCCAACTAACAATTTGAAGTGTTTAATGATAGCACACGACAACACTACAGATTATTAACTACGGCTTCACTTGAACGTTAAATGGAAACTTTAAAAAACAGAACAGTTTACAAACGAAGGGAGGCCATTCGGCCCATCTTGCTCGGTTGGTTGTTAGTAGCTTGACAGTGTTAGTATTTTGATGTTTTTGTAATTACCCACTGATCCACTTTACTTCCCAGCTAAGCCATATGTTTCTCGATTACTTTTTAAAACTAAAAGGAAGCAGTAATCTTGCAGACAAGAGTTTTGACAAACCTGTTTTTTTCCCCCAAAGTCTGTTAGAGAGATCAGTTACACAAAGATAAAAGGAAACATGTTATAACTTGTTTCTACTTATTTGCCTATTTCAAATATGATAAACATAATACACTCATTGGAAGATATTGTCAACCGATCCCAAATTAAAATCTGTTTTGCAGAATCCTCCACACTTTACATTTAAAAATGACAAAAAAACCTGGAGAAATGTATTTGTTAAAGCAGACATTTATTCCACTTGCTCATTTTTTAACAAACGACTTGATTGGTTCATCTTGTGGGTACCTGGATGTAGGAAGGACAGTGGAGTACAGACTTAGATGCCACTGAAGAAGCAGAAGTAGCCACAGGAGGCGGCAGGAACCAGCTTACACCGAGGGCAGCTCTGTACTTGGCACCAAAGACCTAAACTTTAAGTTAAAGCAATGTTGACATCTGTACTTACTGTATAGTAAAATAAAGGTGCCCCATAAAAATGACTTGCAATGCTTAAAGCGTGGCGACAAATAATCCTGCTATTTACAGACCTACCGTACAAGAATGGACAAGGGTCCACATGCAAGGCACTTCGCCTACAATTAAAGTCAGCCAAAAATATTTATTGATTTACCTTTAATGCAACTACCATAGGCAGAACCCGTTAACCTGGTCCAGCTGCCATGTACATTATACCCCACCCCACCCCCCCCACCCACCCCCCCCCACAGGTTCCAATCAGGTCCAAATTAGCACAAAATAAATCACAGCTACTCCTATGTAATAAATATCCGTTCCAATACCCCTATAAAAACAGGATCAAAAGATACTGCAGCTTTGTCAACCTGTCCTCTACAAGCATATCTTAACTGTCAATAACCCTACATTTTCAGGAGGTAGAACTCCCACCACCAGCAGCAGAATTGGGAAACATGCTGAGCAATCAGAGTTTAAACAGTGATGCACCCTTACTGTAAACATTCTAAACCCTTCTGTCTCAAGGATAACATTAACATTTGTTTAAAACTTGGAAGAACATCCAAACCCAAGGTTAAGGATTAGCTATATTCTGGAGGCTCCAGTTGCAAGTCACTTTCAATTCTTGGCAGCACATGTTTGAAATGAGCTAAAAACAGGTTTCTCCAAAACACTTATTACCGACATAGATCTTTACCATCACCTGGCCCACTCAGTGTGCAATTAAAACCAGAAACTTATAAGCAAGCACTTTACTGTACTCTTACACAATGGCTGCAGGTTACAAAAAAAAAAAAAAAAAAAAAAAACACACTACCTACACAGGAGATGTCCTGTCCTGTTTTATTGGCAGAAGCTGTGGGTGTTGCACCATAACAGGTTGCATTTTAGAAATTCTTAATTCCCTACAGAACGGTGCTACAAAAGAGGAACATGTGAAATGAGATCAGTGGGCTTGCATAGCACAGGATTAGACCTTTGGCAAACAAATGACAGCAGGACAGCCCTCCTCCATTATACCTATATACTCAATCTCTCCAACATCAACACCACCAAGGCAGGCGTCAACATCACTTTCTCCTGACAGTTTTATTAAGGAAACTAATGGGACCCAATAAATCCATCCTGGACAGGTGAAAAGGGGTTCCTCTGTCCAGTATCACACTTCAATACATCGTGCTCACTACAGGATGTTGCATTCAAACTAGATACTGTGGGCACTGGATTAATGGATTTGATGCAAAGATCCTCTGCAGACTTTGTCTTCCCCCACTTGCTTATGACAGCATTTACACAATCTGTAAATTGACTTTTACAATCTAATGCACCAACTATAGTATTGGGAACACACTACCTTGTTCTTTTCAAGCCTGCAAGCAAACTATAAATCCCAGATTGTAATATTAAAAGTAACCAAGTAAAAAGACTTCTAGTCTAAACGCCTGTGTGGCAGGGTGAAAGCCCTGCCTGTATAAGAGGTGTGTGGGGAGAACATATGGAATGTGGCTGGAGCCGGCAGTTGAATAAATGAGTAATTAGGCTCCAGTTAAAAGGTGTATACAAGAGGGTGCTGTAATAAAAGGTCACATTAGCGCTTCACTGCAGCTTTGTGCATAGTCTCTTCCTGCCAGCAACATCCTGGCCTGTGATGCAACCCCATCTGTCTGCCAATGGCCATTTTCACCACACCTCTTTTCGTACTGTGTAGTATTACTGCATTGTAAAATCAACCATCGGATCAGTCAAGCACAGTCACATGGCCTAGCTGGGGATTTAAGATTAGAAAGTAGGTTAAATTGCAGCGTTGATTTCAAAACAATTTCAACGTTCTTGTGTTCATGTGTTGCCACCAACAATCAAAGCTGTGAAGCCTCTAAAAGCAATACTAATTACTAGCAAAGTTAACTGCACGCCATGATAGCTGAATACTTAAACCACGGCAGTATACAAAGTGGAGTTACAGAACCATGGTTCTAGTCTGGAATCTCAAACCAACACAGCTACAGTGGCTCTCAAAAGTATTCACCCCCCCTGGACTATTCCACATTTTATTGTGTTACAACATGGAATCAAAATTGATTTAATTAGGAGTTTTTGCCACTGATCAAGACATGTTCTAAATTACAAATCTAATTGAAAATACAAATGAATGCCACTGTATGTTGCATTCATTATGACAATGGATATAAACTTCAGCTTGTTTGTCCTTTAAAAGACAACTATGTACTACAGCAACCCAAACTTCCTCATTATTGCCAGATTAATTTACTTTCATTATCTATATAGAATGATATTGGGTTTTCTACACATCCGGGCACCAGTAAAATCATAAGTACGGCAGTCCCCCCCCCCCCCCCCCCCATCATTTTTTTTTTGTGCTCACCTCAGAACTGCAGGTCCTGATTGAAACCAACAATGAATTGGCTGCTTTGGTAATAAACGACCAGTATTGTGTTTAAAAAATAAAGCATTACCTTCCTAAAATATAAGCGCACACACCAATATATTACACACATGTATATACACATATATACACTAAATTATATATATATTACACACACACACACAGTGCCTTGCAAAAGTATTCAGACCCCTTACCAATTCTCATATTACTGAATTACAAATTGTACATTAATTTCGTTCTGTTCGATATTTTATTTTAAAACATATAAACTCAAAATCAATTATTGTAAGGTGACATCCCAAGCTTCAGTTTTTTAGCGGACCGAAGCAGATTCTCTTGCAGTATTTTCCTGTATTTTGCTCCATCCATTCTTCCTTCAATTGTAACAAGATGCCCAGTCCCTGCTGATGAGCCGCATCCCCACAGCATGATGATGCCGCCACCATACTTCACTGTAGGGATGGTGTGTCTTGAGGCATGGGCAGTGTTAGGTTTGCACCACACATAGCGCTTTGAGTTTTGGCCAAAAAGCTCTATCTTGGTCTCATCTGACCACAAAACCTTTTCCCACATCACAGCTGGGTCACTCTCATGCTTTCTGGAAAATTCCAGACGTGCTTTCAGATGGTACTTTTTGAGTAATGGCTTCTTTCTTGCCACCCTCCCATACAGGCCAGTGTTATGCAGAGCTCTTGATATGGTTGACTGGTGCACCATTACTCCACTCCCAGCCACTGAACTCTGTAGCTCCTTCAAAGTGATTGTTGGCCTCTCTGTAGCTTCTCTCAAGTCTCCTTGTTTGAGCGCTGAGTTTTGAGGGGTGGCCTTTTCTTGGCAGTGCCTGGGTAGGGTGATGCAGCTTCCACTTCCTGATTATTGATCCAACTGTGCTCACTGGGATATCGAAACACTTGGATATTATTTTGTACCCTTTCCCTAATCTATGCATTTGTTTTACTTTATCTATAACTTCTGTAGAATGCTCTTTGGTCTACATTTTCCTTCAGATTCACAGCCTTACCAATGATCCTTCAACAGAGGGGTTTTTATCCAGAAAATGTGACAGCAACTTTAATGGTTCACAGGTGGAGGCCAATGGTAAGAGAACTGTGTCCCCGTTAGGGCAATTTTTTTCATCAGTGCAAACTGGGAGCTTCCACAGCACAGGGGTTGAATACTTATGCAAGCAAGATATTTCCGTTTTTACATTTTTCTTAAAAATATTTCCCAACATAAAACCAATGTCACCTTACAATAACTGATAGAGTTTCAGTGTTTTAAAATAAAATCAAACAGAACAAAATTTCAATGTAACATTTGTAATTCAGTAATATGACAGAATTGGTCAGGGGTCTGAATATTTTTGCAAAGCACTGTATATATTATATCAGTGCCTATAGAAAATCTACACCCTTTCAAACTCTTCATCTTTTGTTACCTTATAGCCTGGAATTAAAACTTTTTTTTCATTTATCTACACATCCTATCCCATAACTTTCAACTGAAATAAATATTCAAGAAATTTATAGAAAATTAAAATGAAAAAAAAAAACTGAAATAGCTTGGTTTCGGTAAAAGTCCACCCCCCTTGTAATAGCAATCCTAAATAAATTAGGTGTAACCAATCGCCTTCAAATTCACACAAGTTAAGTCGTCTCCACCGGTGTTAAATTGTAGTGATTCACAGGATTTCCGGATAAATTCAGCAGTTCCTGTAGGTTCCCTCTGCTGGGTAGTGCATTTCAAAGCAAAGACCATGAGCACCACAGCGCTTTCAAAAGAACTCCAGGACAAAGTTCTTGAAAGGCACAAATCAAGGGATGGGTATAAAAAAATATGAAAAACACCTTGAATATCCATTGAAGCACGGTCAAAATGATTACCAAGTAGAAGGTGTATGGCACCACCAAGACTCTGCCTAGATCAGGCCGTCCCTCCAAACTGGATGACCGAGCAAGGAGACTGATCAGAGAGGCTACCAAGAGGCCAATGGCAACGTTACAAGAGCTACAGGCTTTTACGGCCAAGACTGGTCAAAGTGTGCATGTGACAACAATATCCCAAGCACTCCATAAATATGGCCTGTATGGTAGGGTGGCAAGAAGGAAGTCATTACTCAAGAAAGCCCACCTTGAATCCTGTTTCAAGGATGCACAGAAACTCAGGAGATTCTGTAGCCATATGGCAAAAAGTTTTGTGGTCTGACTAAACTAAAATTGAACTTTTTGGCGCAAACCCAACACCACGCATCACCCAAAGAACACCATCCCTACTGTGAAGCATGGTGGTGGCAGCATCATGTTATGGGGATGTTTCTCATCGACAGGGACTGGGGCACTTGTCAAGATAGAAGGGAAAATTAATGGAGCAAAGTACAGAGAAGTCCTTGAGGAAAACCTGCTGCCCTCTGCAAAAAAGCTGAAACTGGAACACAATTGGAAAATTTGTGGCATGACTTGAAGGTTGCTGTCCATCAACACTCAAGGAACTTGACACAGCTTGAATAGTTCTGTAAAGAAGAATGGTCAAATATTGTCAAATCTAGGTAGAATGTAAAGTTGGTAGAGATCTATCCCAACAGACTCTCAGTTGTAATTGCTGCCAAAGGTGCTTCCACCAAGTATTAACTCAGGGGTAGAGACTTATCCAATTATGATCTTTCAGTTTTGTATTTAGTATACATCTTTTTTTTCCCCTTTAAGTGTGGAATATGGTGTATGGATAAGTGGGAATAAATCCTCATTTAAATGCATGAAAGTCTGAGGCACTGACAGCAATGTGTCAAAAAAGTTCAAGGGGGTGTAGACTTTCTACAGGCACTGTAAATACACACACACATATACACACATACTTAAAAGCGCAACTCTGGCTATGTGCATGTGACGCCCCCGAAGAAACTGCTGCCTCAATACAGCATATAACAAACTAAAGTACACACAAACACACCATCGTAAGAACATTTATTTTATGGTACAGTCCGGAGAGACAACCCAAGATGAACTACTTACAGCACAGCAGCCCTTATCGTCCTACCCTGAAATGCAAACATCTTCTCCACACTCCTGCTTCCTTAGACCTTTCAGATTGTATCTGGGTATAGGCAAATTCACTTTTTTCTTATGTAAATACACATTTAATAGCTTGTTTCACAGCTCATCATGATCTTGCTTGACATTTTTACAAGCAAAATATCTCCCATCACTGTCACAGCAGTGACGAGAGCTGGCAGAGGAACAGAGAAGGTAGGGCATTAGAGCAGGAAAACACTGAGATACTAGATACTGATACATGCTTGCCCTAGATAACGGCATTGAAGTGTTCCGCTCCCTAAACATACAGAGTTTCAACACGTTCTCTATTGGTGCTGATGAAATGTGCACTGGATTTTATCAAGGGTGAACTGTGGAAATGGAGAAGCCAGGGAAGGTTACCAAACAGTTTCACAGCATTGCATACGTGAGCCAGCCAAGCACTTGTCTCTTTCTATAAACATCATTCATGCATCTGAATATAGAGTGTCCCAGCCTAAGAGCGGATGACCAGTACCAGACTGGCGGGTACTGCTGCTTAAATAAGCTTATTATTATTATATCACACAAGCATGTCTTGGTCGGTTTAATAAAACAACCTAACCACAGTACTTGCATACACTGATACTACAATATGAGCCTTTCCATAGCTCTCAAGGCTCCCTACAGTGAAGAAATGTGCCAAACCTCAGCAATGCAATTTGAAGGCATGATCAATGGTAATCCTTTGGAATGAGCAACTACACTGCTCCTGATATTGAATTCAGCACAGAATTATGACACTGTACAATTTATCACTCCTACAGATACAGTACAGCACTGTGTGTGTGTGTGTGTGTGTGTGTGTGTGTGTGGGGAGGGGGGGGGGGGGGGGGGGGGGGGGAGGTTGCAGTAGGATCGCTGTCATCGACTGAAGCGGAGCAGAGAGACTGAAATCAACACCTTCACCAAAAATACACTGCAGATGTTGCACAGCACTTGAGTTACTCTGGCCTGCAGAAAATGCATTGCAAAACCAGGCAAACATACAAAAAAAAAAGGTTATTAAAACTATTATGTAAAACTATTTACAGTTATTGTCACACTGCGGTGTCAATTTTAACTCCACGGTCATTTCTGCTAATGCCCAAGCCACTGACATGCAGTAATACAGTATTCTACCCCTTGCACAGCAGATGGTGTTTACAGTACCACTGACCCTATGCACATCACACTCCCACTGCCGCAGAGCCCTTGAAAAGATCAGATCAATACTCTCCACCTGCCGAGACGCCAGCTGGCAAGTTCTGAAAGGCCAGGGCAGCACGGTGTCCTCATCACATCAGGGTCGCCACCTCTGGAGGTATAAAAAACTGGGACATCTGAAGGGAAGGGCGCTTGTTAAGTGTAAACTCTCTTGAAATCCTAGAGTCCTCCAATAGGCAACATCTATAATATTACTACAGTATTGACAATCAATTCATACTGTGCATCTGTTGCAGTGATTTCCTAGCTCGAGTTATCCAACTTGTGCTCAACTCATGACACTGAAATTGTGGTGTTGCTGTAGTAAATTACACGGGTGTGGCAGCATAAGATAAAAAACCAGGATAGTATTAAAAGCCAGGATCTTTTAGTGTCCTGGAAAGGCATACCGAAATCCCAGTACACCTTCCCCACAAGCAGGACGATCCAGGGAAAACAGGGACAGGTGATAAACCACACAACATGCATAGCAGCAAGACAAGATTGTTTTTGCCCTTTTGTTTTAAAACTGAATGTCCACTTGTGTCTTTCTACACAAAGTAAATTCTAGGTTGACTGCGGTGTTTGGGCCAGGGGCACCAATTCAGATTTCAGAAGGGAGGCACAACCTTAAGCGGGAGTCCAGGGGCTCTTTAGGCTCCTGGAAGCTCTTTTTTTTGCAGATAAAAACCATCAAATACATTTTATTACAGAAACCTTTTCTGGGTTTTCCTAGATTTATAAAATCATACAGTTACAAAATTACCAACACAGGACAAAACGGGAAACTTCAAGTTCTGCACATGGGGTGTGTACCAAGTGAAGCCTTATTTTCACACAGACAAGAACAGAACACCAGGAGATAATAGATATTACTATATCCCACAGCCTTGATGTATCTATCGAAATACTCTTTCACACAGACAAGTTGACGGCTCAGAACAGACATTGATGAGGCAATCTAGTCTGTGCGAATTGCCTATACCGTCACAAAGCAGTCATATTTTATGCTGTCTTGACTGGTTTAGAGACAGCACTGAAGCTTTCTTGACTCCTGTATGAAAGACTATGCTTGCACTGAAGCACTATAGTGGCGGTGGATTGAAAGTAAATATCCCACGTGACTATATATCGGACATGTTTGGCATTTGTTGTTGGTGTTACTACTCTGTTAATACAAATCTACTTACCTCGGCAATAATTGTTTTTGTAAACGTACTTGTGTTCATCCGTGCAAGCTCACCCCTCTCATTAGGTAAGGAATGCAAATATTGAATGTACTCTTTATACTGTTGACAGTAAAAAATAAGCTACTGCTATTTAAATTTTGTTGACAATGCCTTGTAAAGCATGTTTTACTTAATACTAACAATTCTGCAGTAACACAGGGCAGTGAAGTAATTTCATTGATGGGGGGGCTGGGATCGCAATACCATGAGGTTTGAGTACCACTGCTAAGAGATGTTTTTTTCAGATGAGACCCGCGTTCATTAGGCTACAAATATGAGTATTAGATTTACAAATAATTTTTTCAAATGGAAGTTTTGGAAATCATTTTTCTAAAACAATTCAGTTAAGGTTGCAAAAATGTTTAAGACCTATTTTTTTTTCTTGGAAAAAACATACCAAAACATGGGGAAGCTCGAAGCGTTGGGTAATACAGTACATAAGGAACTGTCTACAAGCACAGCTAACACACTATGATGGGAAAACCAGTAACAGGTAACTCAACTAGCCGTTTTAAAAATTCACATACTATTGCTGTATATGAACACATATTACTGATCCGAATTTCTAAAGCAGCGTTGATGCGGAAATTGTAATAGAAACGCCCTTTCATTATTTGCAAGACTTTCCTGCTGAACGCTTTACAATGTCTGACTCCAGGAACAAGTCTACTACAGATTTGCTGAACTCGTCGCAACATGTAGAAGAATCTGCGTATGTAACTTTGATTGCGTTTTTTTTCTTTGGCAGTGAAAAGTGTTCTTGAAGCGCCGATTTTCTGAGCCTCACTGGCTGTTTGGTGTTTTTGTGATCTCTCGTGCTTACCACAAACAGCATTCTTGCTCCCACTTCCCACCATTAAAATCAGTCTTGCATAGTTTACAGAAAGTATGTATTTCTCAACGTTGTTTAGGATTACATGCGAATACGTTGTGGACCAAGAAGCTTGAAATTTGCATTAATATATACTAATTTTATTACTAGACAAGGAGGACTTCTTGCACACACAGCCATTGTAGATGGTCAACTATGTGAACACCCTCCTCCATTCTGCTTAGGAATGTATGGGATCAGCAGCTCTGGTAAATAACTGGGTGCTAATCCATTAATGGCTTTATAAATTAAAAACCAGATCAATTTGAAACTGCACATGAAGCCAGTGTAAGGAGGCCAAGAAAGGAGTAATATGTTCACCTTTTATAGTTTGTTAGAATCCTTGCAGCAGTATTGTGAATATTACCAGGTTAGCACAAATTGAAGGTAGTTTTGGCTTTTAAACTATCAAGACTACACATTTCAAAAATACAGCTACAGGCAGGAATTTAGGGTTATATTTTCTAGAAGCATGTCTGTCTGTTTATTTTATGGAGGGGTTTAGTTTATTGTATTTACCTTGATCTTAATACGTTTATGTTTCGAATAATTTTGGAGAGCATTAAGTTTGTTTTAAAACAGGCGTTTTTTTTTTTTGTTTGTTTGTTTTTTACATGTCAAACAAAATACACATTGTACTCGGCGGAGTGGATTTCACAATTCGGTCCACGCTGTAAAGTTGTGAGGATCGGGTACCAAACTAAGATATACAGTGGAAAAATCGGTACAGTTGGAGGACATATCATTGCTGTCTTGAAGCTGCTACCCAACAGACGCGATGCGACAAAATGAATAGCAACTACAATTTTGATATAGGAAATACGATTCAATCGTATTTTATTTATTTATTTTTTGTGATTTGTCGAACTAGGAAATTGAGCAATCTGAGAACCTCTTTAATGCACGTGGTCCAACAGGGCGCAGCAGTATCCAAAATAATGGAGGAAACGATATACTTGCCTTTGAAAAAACTACCCAGAGCTTCATCACAAAGGTCTTCACAATCATAAAGGCAGATTTGAAAGACAATATGGGAGTCCATTTCGTAGGAACTGGATAAGCCTGGTGTGTATGACTTCTTGCCATATGTGCTGAAATACTGTCAGACAAGACTCAATATTTCCACATCGTGTTGACGAACGTGTACTAGTCTCCATCAGTTACAAGACCTGTCAGTTTTCAAACCTGTCACATTGCCTGTGTGTCGCTTCTGGTGTGTGGTCATGTCGCTGTGAGTGTCTTATCGCCCAATTAAAACATAGCACTGTGTCTGGTGTGAGGCAGCCTTTAGTGTAGGTCGTCCCAGTACAGTTTGAACTTTGAAAACGTGCTTGTATGGACAGGTGTAAGTGCATAATAATGTATAGTCCTTTCCCACATTACTGGGGCATGCAGGCTCGTGTTCAGCAAGGCCTCAGCAAAGCAATTTGCTGTCATTAATGGAACCCACGGTTAAAATGTTTTAGATCCTTAAGGGTGTCGGTGCATTTGCCTGAACATGTGTTTGTTTTTTTTTTTGTTTTTTTAATAAACTACGGACTGATAGCAACTCTTCCAGCCTTGATCAAATTATACCTGGAACACATCTCTAGGCTTACAACACTCTGCTTTAGCCATGGGTCACATGACCACTCTGCTTAGCAAGGGTTAAATATATTCTTCATAATATTATGAAATGTTAAAACGAGTACTTAAACTCGCCATGTCAGTATCTATAATACTTGCTTCCATCACTTGAACACCTACATGTGCACCTAAAGAGAACCTGAACGTAGCGGCAATTACCGGAATGAAGGATATGTTTGCATGGTTATATCTGCGAAACACGCCCCACCATTCATCACGACATCTTAATTCAATTTGTGCGCTGTCACCCAAACAAAACTGCAGTATTACAGGCAAGGCCCGTGTACACAGTGTTATAGACATTCTCAGCTGACAAGAAAACACGAGTCGTGAGCACATGATGATGGCATGTATCGTCCCTCCCTTCCACACAATAACTTACTCGTTCTTCCGCGACCTCTTCTCCTGAAAGATTTTATCCAGCGGGATAACAGCTTGCCCCAAAAAGTTATCCAGTCCGATCAACGCTCTATGCATGACGGTTAGGACCAGATCACTGCTCCCCGGGGGATAAGCGGACTTACTGTCTGCCTCAAGGACCCCGGGGAGTAGCTCAAAGGAGCATTCCTCTTTCCATTCGGGAGACGTGGTCTTCTCCAACACAGAGGTGGAGAATTTATCTTTCCCCACCTGGATGATAGTGTATACATCGCTGGTCCCATGTTTACCTTTCGCCCTCAAGCCCGAAGCCCGAAGAACTGTCACCTGGACGTGGGTCGGCATCCATCTATGATCATCGTCTACGTTTAACAGCGACATTATATATTTTTTTAAAAATATAGATTTTTTAGAGCTGTTGGTAATCGCTGCGCATTGTTTTATTTCCTCCTCCCAAAGTTTGTTTGTTTTTTTGTTGTTGTTGTTGTTGTTTTTAATCGTTCTGGTTTCTGCGTCTCCTGCTCTGCCCGGCGCTGCCTGCTGCACTGCTATGATAGCTGGTTCCTTTCTGATCTCCGCAGCGCTGCTCCAACTTCACTGAGTGGCTGGGAGACCAAAGCATTCGGTGACGTCACTGCTCCGCTATCTGTCTGCCCTGCAAGGCTAGGAAGGAAGAGACCGAGTCTCACACCATATCAGTGACAGACCGAGGGTTTGGAGGCTGCAAACAAACAGGATCGAACAAATAAACTCTCGACTATAATGGACTATACAGCTCCCAATTGCGCTAGTACTTGCATGATCCTGTACTTGCACTGAACTGTTCCATATTTTGCCGAATTCTACAACTGCTCTTAAATTAACTATTTCCTGTGTCTTGTACAAGGTATCTGAAGTCATGGTTTTTGTAATTGCTCTTATTTGAAATCGTTTATGTCCATTTATAGTACTTATTACATGCTGTTAATGGAATTGACTCTTAAGCAAACCTTTTCTACAATTTTGCTGCTTTTAGTCAAATTCGCTCTTAAGTAATTCTGTATTTTTTATTTTGCTCTTATTTTCTAATGACTTTACTTTATAACTGCTCTTATATGTAATTTGATATTTTGTAACAACTGTAAGTCACCCTGGATAAGGGTGTCTAAGAAATAAATAAGAAATACTGCATCTTTCACAATACTGTTATGAAATACTGTGCATGAAACTAGGTTACTGTAGCTAGTTGAGCAAGGACTATAACAGAACTTGTATTTTTCTCTAAACAATACAAGTTTGTGTCTCTTCAGCTCTGGTGTTAAACTCTTGGCAGAAGACTTTAAGGGTTTTTTCCTGCCAGTAGGATTTGTACTGGTATTAATAAGAACCCCCCCCCCCCCCCCCCCCCCCCCCCCCCCCCCCCCACCCTAAAAAGACTGCTACCAGTGGATCGTCTACTGGTTCCAATTAAAATGATCTAAACTAGGTTTGTTATTACAAAGAGGTAGCGATTAAGCAGGAGGATTTTTACTGGTTCTGCCAGTACCTGTCAGTAAAAGTTGTTTATATTACAAGGTAGTTTTAGTCGGAAGGATAAGCTTCCTCACCCCCTTGAAACCTCCTTGCAAGCATGTCAAAAAACAAACAAAACCATTTATTGTACGGACAGATATTTTTTCGCTGTTGCAGTGAAAGACAGGCCTTGTGATAGACAATTTACTGCATATAGCTGCCACTTCAATGTTGGCGTTTTCTTAGAATCTACTGTTTAAATGTGGTCTTTGACTTTTGGAGATACAAGCCTTAGGGTACTTGCAGATATAGTACAGTACTATTATTGTTTGTGGTTTGCCTCTTAGTTTTCAGCCGATGGTCTCTTAAACTGTTTAAATGAACTAACCAAGGTTTTCTTTCAACTTATCGGCACTTAGTAACATTATCACAGACGCCCTGATTTCCGATAAACAATCTGCTGGTATTTTTGATACTTTGGTTTGGAATACACAGATCTCAAATACAGCACTGTAGATGAAGCTGCAGCTGCTTCCTGGTAGGTACTTCATTAGTTCAAATCAACTCCCATGGTCTGCCTGCAATCAGACCATGTGACCAGGATGCAGCACTTTATCTACAGTGTTGCATTTTCTGCATCCATCTGTATGTCACACTTATATTTGTACATACATTCTAGAGAATCACATATATATCTAGAGAATTGCTTTAAAATTGTGATGAAACATTTCATTGCCAATTAGTTTTTTTGTCAAGGAGATGTTACAGACATACCTCTTGTCAGTTTTTATGTTATTTTTAAATGGTGGTTGTTGCCTTAAATCAGCTCATAGTTAAAATACCAGCTGTTTGGTTTCTAGAAATTAGTATATGAAAATGATCATTTATAGAAACAATCTACCTATCCCTTTGTAATTTCTGTTGCGTTTGCCGAGCCGTGCCGGTGTCGTGCTACTATTCCTACTCGGACTGCGGCTGCTGCTGGAACATGCCCTTTGACTCGCAGACAGAGGTTGTGGGAAGTAGGTTTCAAGGGGGAGGAAGCTTGTATGCCCAAACCTGGCACGCAACATCAACTGTCACTTTGGGTATTAGTCAGCTTGTGTGTCGTAACAGGACAAGCCTTTGATATTTTGCATGCTTTGAGTGGTTCTTACTGTAATTATTCAAATATATAGTTGTTTTTTGGGCGTTTTAAGGTGCTTTGACTTCAAATTCAGTTCTAGATGGCTGTCGGCTGTAGTGTCGTGATACACCGTCGTTACAGATTCTTTACAAAGGTCTACAACCAGCAACTAGAACTGGAAAGCAAGTGTTTTTCAAAAGGTATGCACATGGGTTACAGCAGCTCAAGTGGTCTAAATTCTAGGGGAGGAGTTTGTGGTCGATTGATACATATCATGATTGAGAAAATGGGGCGTATCGCTGTTGCAGCCCATCTTGCTTGTTTGGTTGTTAATAGCTTATTGATCCCAGAATCTCATCAAGCAGCTTCTTGAAGGATCCCAGGGTATCAGCTTCAACATTACTGGGGAGTTGGTTCCAGACCATCAACAATTCAGTGTTGAAAAAAAGTGCCTCCTATTTTCTGTTCTGAATGCCCCATTATCTAATCACCACTTGTGAAACCTAGTTCTTTGTTTCCTTTTTCAGGTCAAAAAAAGTCCCCTGAGTTGACACTGTCAATACCCTGTAGAATTTTGAATGCTTGAATCAGATTGCCACGTAGTCTTCTTTGTTCAAGACTGAATAGATTCAATTATTTTAGCCTGTCTGCATATGACATGCCTTTTAAACCCAGAATAATTCTGCTCACTCTTCTTTGCACTCTTTCTAGACCATCAATATCCTTTCTGTAGCAAGGTGACCAGAACTGAACAATAGGAATTCTAGATGAGGTCTTACTAATGCATTGTAAAGTTTTAACATTACTTCCCTTGAATTGAACTCAACACTTTTCACTATATATCCGACCACTTCGTTGGCCCTTTTTATAGCTTCCCTACATTGTCTAGATGAAGAACTTTCTATGGTATTTATAATGCACATTTTTATTGCCTGCGCCGTACCTTACACTTTTTTCTATTAAATGTCATTTGCCATGTGTCTGCCCAGTTCTGAATGCTGTCTAGATCATTTTGAAAACAAAGTGCTGCAACAGCATTTGCCACTCCTCTATTTTTGCGTTTTCTGCAAATTAGTAAGTTTGCTTACTGTACCAGAATCCAAACCATTAATGCAGATTAGGAATAGCAGAGGACCTAATACTGATCCCTATGGTACTCCACTGGTTATCTCACTCAATTCTGAGGTTTCTCCTCTAATCAGTACTTTGTTTTCTACATGTTAACCACTCCCTAATCCATGTGCACTCATTTCCTTAAAATCCCTACTGCATTCAATTTGAGAATCAATCTTTCATGCTGAACTAAAGCCCTGGTATATTTCACAAAACTGGCACATACACTTCTCCAAAACACTCCTTCAATTGCAGCAGTCAACACTTTGTACAATAACTCATTCCGACAAGAGGCACATGCCCTCAGCATTTTCTTTTTCCATGCACACGGCAGTATCAGCCAGCTGTGCAGGTGTGGCTCATCGCTACTTCATACGCCTCTAAGTATGAGTACATTCCAAACATTGAAACAGCAACAGAGCCTGCACCATCCTGTACACATCTGATAACACACTCTGCCCTACCTGCACAAAATTGGCACATGATGCAAGGCTGGACAAATATTTTTTAGTCCTGTACATGGGACATGGTGGCATTCATATAATACAAGATGGTCTCCTCTATAGTAAAGAATAGGAGCTACTAATCAAGCCTCATCATCTAAATCCCAACAATTTATGTTAGTTTCAGGGACTTTGTTTTAAAAATGCCCCCCCCTCCCCAAACAGCAACAGCTTCTGAGATAGCTGCATGATACAGATAGAGATAGACAGAGATAAACTGAAAATATACATTAGAAGCATCAAGGTTGCAAATAACCCGATCTTCAAAGACAGGTAGGCATAAAATCTTAACAAAAAAACTACTCCGTCCTCCAAAACCAACATGCTATTCCTCTTTCCCTTAAATGCTGGGCAATTCCTCTATACTTGAGTAACAAATAAAAAAATAAATGTCTTGAGTACATCCAATATAACAAAACCATCATCTCATTCTCGTCTAAGACAGCATGTTATGGGCCTGATTGGACTCATGTGCATCATATTTAAGGTGACCATATGGTTGTGTTCAGCTGGATAGTTTGGAACAGTTCAGGCTTTTCAACTCACAACCCAATGCATTCTGGTACATTGTACCTGTCTCAGGTACCATTCTTTCCTTTAAGAAAAGCAGGACTATGCTTACCAGAATGCACTGGGTTGCGAGTTGAAAAGCCTAAGCTGTCCCGCTGAACATGGAGCCATGTCATCAGTTTAATGTTTTTACAAGTTCCAATTCTTTGCATCACAGCCTATATGAACACATTTTATGTAATCAGATGGGAACTTTAATAAACCTATGAACTGGAACAGCCCTGCCAACCCCAGTAAGCATATTAGAAATCCAATGGCATGGCAAGCAGTTCAAAAACACAACAGACTACAGACCACCATAAAACACATAGCACAACAGCATGTCTCCATTCTGCTCTATGAGGAGTCAATCTAGGTCAGGTTTAATCAGGCCTTGGCCTGGTGTTTTAATCTTTGTTTACTTTCCAAGTGTTCTTCCCCTTTTTTTTATAATTAACAAAGGCAAGCAGACAATCGCTTCAGCCAGTACCTTCTTCAATGCACTAGCCAAAATGTTTGCCTAAATTTGCTTTAAAATTCTGACTGCATGTTGTGAAGTTATGGAAGGGTTACTTAGCAGTAGTTCACATATGTTTATCATCCAGTTTTATGCTCTTAAAAGAGTAATTGGCTTTGAAAAGAGGCATTTAAACTTACCTGCCTCCATCAACATGTGCTTGTGGTCCCTTCCCTGAAAGGGTGTGGTCGAACGGTCATCTGCTTTTATAGAACATGCTGATATTGCAAGCTGTTTTTTTCTTTCTTTTTTTACTAGAAAACACCAGCAATGTGGTCTGATTAGGAAATAACTTTATTTATTTATTTATTTAAATGTTTTATAGTTAAACCCTTTACTTCCTGTAATTGTGACCAGGTGACCACCTAGTTAACATAAATTGGGAAGCATATGATACACCTGTAGTTGTTTTAAAATACTCTATAAAGACTCTGGTACTGGTTAATTTTATGGGCTCTGAATACCCAGCATTGAAAATAATTGAAAATGGTGTATCATTCAAACAAGAGGAAAAATTATTTCAAAATATCTACTTTTTTTTACAGTTTGTAATGCAAATTGATCCTTGTAACTGCTATGTGTCCCTATTATTAAGTAAACTGCTGTTGATTGATTGTCTAATGATGCTAAACAGTACATGGGAGACTAAAGTTTGAAGTTATAAAGTTTTGTGGCTCACATAAAAAATGAATGCAGTTGGAAAGTAAGCAAATCCATGCCACGTGTGCTGTGTTTATTTGATCAGTAAGCCATAACCACATTATCCTCATTAATCATCTAGTCTAACCATATATTTAATTATACTTCTAATTAATGTAGGATGTTATCTAGAGCAGGGCAGAAGATTGTTTTAAACAGTTATAGCGCACTGTACTGAAGTTCTGCAATGACTGTATTGTATTGTATTGTAGCTGTGCCCTGCTATCATTTTGACTTAAAGTAGTCAGACCATGGATGATAAACATAATTCACACCCAGGCATGTCCTGGTTTGAAAAACAGAAGAGAAAGTTGGTACGAGGCCTCACTTGATTGAAAAAGACAAGCGGCACAGTGATTTAGTTGCTATGTGTTCAATGCAAATTTACTTAGTGCGATATAGGACGATATAGGAAACTAATGCAGCTAAATGATATGCCAAGTGAAAATACATAGTGGTTATCAAGTTCTTATCTTATTACTTTTAAACAAATATTGCTACTGACCCGGATAGAGATTTTTTATCTACCTGAGAGCTGGTAAATTATCTTCAACCTGTACTGATAGTATTAGGTTCTGGGGCTTTACAGCAGTGTGAACCTGTGCTGTACTGAGCAAGTTAAATAAGCCTAGCTAGTAGGGGGGTCACATATAACTCTTTATATATCAGGTCCTGTAACAAGGAGCTCATTGTAAGGGTTTGAATGTACAAAAACACATACGTTTGAATATTAGAATATTTAATTACAGTAATAAAGGAGTTTATTACACTTGGTGGATCAGATTCTGTCAGACAGTCTTCAATGAACCTTTGAGAACACCTGACGTGTAGCACCAGAAATGCAAACTGTGATTCACATATTTATGTTTTCAAAGTCCATGCAATGTCAATGGTATGTAGAAACTGACATAATGGAAATGGTCTAGACCTTTCCTACATTGGCCACTCAGTCAATGAACCCCTATAGGGTTAAGATGATTCTATAATTAGGTTCCTGTGTTTTTAAGGCAGGCTTTAGACCAACATTCACACGTAATCATTCATGTTTTTCAAGAAGAAAGGCACATTACCATTGCACCAGCAGCTGTGCAGATGTTGCAGATCTCACTGCGCTCTGGAAAAGGCATGGCCGTGTGCTGTGCAGGGTGAATTGTGCAATCTTGCACCCCTGTGAGTGGGAAAGGCAGATTCTGAAGAGACTGTCATCTAGACAGGGGCTAGTACATCCAATGACCTTCACCCGAGAGAGATTATACAGTGGCTTGCGAAAGTATTGAACCCCCTTGGCATTTTTTCTATTTTGTTGCCTTACAGCCTGGAATTAAAATGGATTTGGCAGGTCAAACCCGCAAACTGAAGTTAAAAGCGACAGTCATTGCACAACCTGCAAAATAAAACATATACTGTATATAAGATCGCTGTTTGGGTGATGTAAAATACGAAGGTTTGTCATTATCAACATGTGATTGTATACACACTCCATTCATTTGTTTTTTCTTTTTCTTGTATTTATTGGAAATGTAATTTTAATAATTTAGGTCAGATCAATCATTGTCCAAAAAGGGGATCCCACCCGCTCATCCGCACCAATAGTCAAGACCAGCATTGCAGTTGATGAAACTTGGGACCTATGGAAACACTGAGTAGGAGGACGGTCTCATTTTTTATGGTGTGGCTGTCATGCCTTATTTGTGTTTCACAGGTTTACTTCAAAAGCAATAGGAACCAAGCTTCGTACAATGTATCCATATGAGATCGCCGCTTCTACTTTTGTGAAGACGTTGAAATCAGAGAACAGTCCTGGTTTTCTGCGTCCTTGAAACACACGAAAAGCATCAATTTAGGATGTTGCAGAAGATCAGTCAAATTTAAAAGAAAGAATAGTCTAGACTTAGTGTAAAAACATTGGTTTGTTTCAGAATGTTTTGCCGTTCTTACAGTAGAAGCTGCCGTTAAGGGTTAATTTCGTTTTTAGTTTTTTTTGCTGACGAAGCTGTACCAGAGAAACGCTTGATAGGATTTCATGTGCTGCAGCTGATTGGCAGTGAAATTCATTATCAGAGCATAACATGAACTCTGACTGCTGTCTGACTGCAATACATTCAAGTGACTTTCAAGAGAGTTGAAGAGACCTTCACTGCAGACAGAAAATGAAACCATGATCAGAGGCCCCAAGTGGCCCTGTCCAGAGAGATTTGTAAAATGTTACTGTGTTTTAAATACAGTAGAGGGTAGTGAGATCATATTGGGGGTAATGATCTCATAATCTAGATATGTTGCAGAAAGACCCACACAAGAGAACTGCAGTAGGATGCTGGACTCTTCATTAGAGAGTTCCATCACTCACATTTAACTTGCACACTAAGCATGACTGGCACATTTAATAGAAACAAATAACAAAACAATCCAGAGTAGAAGCAGGAAGACAATAAAAACGAGATTTCAAGTGTGGGAGCTACATTGAAGAAGCTGAGGAGCTAATGAAGCAGTCAAAAGCTGAGCTAATCTGAACGGTCTCTAGAGTGATTAACAACTCAGTTGATTCATTTATCTGATTAGCAATGGGTCTGGTTAGAGTGGAGTGGTCCTTGAGATTCAAGTAGGGCTTTAATGGGGATGGATGTCTCCAGAGTATCACTGCTATTTTAAAAAGGAACACAGATATGAAAAAAGCATGTGATATATATATATATATATATATATATATATATATATATATATATATATATATATATATATATATATATATAAAGCAAGTTTCTCAGATTCAGTTCAATTTCACATTTCCTCTATATAATATAAATATCTACAAGTATCTGAGGGCTATTCTGGAACAATGGAGTGCAAGCTGACATAAAAACTAAATAACTAAATCAAATGAAGTAATGTAGAGGTTACAATGAAATACTAATCTACAGATGCAACCTGCTGGATCAGTTCATTTGCAGAAAGGAATAACACTACAAATTAATGAACAGTATTTGCATAAGTAACAATATATTTATAGTTCATGATTAACAATATATATGCAGTACATAATTAACTCTATTTACAGTTCATGATTAACAATATATTTACAGTACATAATTAACAATATATTTACACCACATGATTAACAATATATGTACAGTACATAATTAACAATGTATTTGAACAAGAGGATAGATGATAAGATGATAAAAAAAATAAAATAAAATGACACGATTGGACTGCAAGCTGTAATGCAACTACCATTAGGCATATTTGCTGAAATTAAAATGTTAACCCTATAGGGCCACTTTTAAGGTAATTCTGCACAGTCATGTTCTGCAAATGTACTATATGATAGCCCCATTTAAGATGAAACATATTACATAGTAAATATTTCATTTTTGGTGATTGTAGCCAATCCCATCTTTATTTGCTTTGTCTTGTGAGTATTGTCTCTAAAGGGCAAAAAGGTCAATTAATATCACTTGTTTACCCACTAGTGGCAAAATAACAATACAAAATGACTAAATATGCTGTCATGTTTTATTTTGGGTAGAATGGCACATTTTTTTAATCTTGGAGGATACACAGGACCTATTGGGATCCTGAAGCTGATAACACTTCCACTGAAGCGCAGTGGTGTAACCGTCACATGCCCTGAGATCCAACACTGTATTAATTACTGACAGTGTCATGTCACCCAGTTTGCAATTAAAACCAATGCTGGCAGCACTGCAGAGAAATGGATGTGATAAACACAGCGCTTTGTGGCTCACTCTCTTGGACAGCAGACCCATTGACTTCCTGTTTTCTTAAATTATTTTATTTTGATTTGTGTATTATTATTATTATTATTATTATTATTATTATTATTATTATTATTATTATTATTATTATTATTATTTTTATCAGTTGTATTATTTCTTGATACTGCAGACTGTTTTAAGCGACATGTAAAGCTCTTGGAGATACTGTGGTATGAAAGACACTATATAAATACATTGAATTTAATTGAATTGTTCACTGTAATAGCTCAGTTTGGACAAGCATTGATTTGTTTCAGTGTTTTGTGTAAATGTTTGTTGTTATTAACCCATCATCGTTGGATGTCGTACCTCATTTAAGGAGACCTTGAGCACAACAATCAGGTGCAACACAGTTCTGCTATAGCTATCAATGCTGTGACTGTGCAATGATCACACTGGCAGAGCTCTGTGTATTAATAGGGATGGGAACCTGCTCCTCGGCTCATAACGGTTGGTTCTTTACCCAAAGTTCTCCAAATTGATGTTAGGTGTGAGAAGAATGAACTTGTCTTCACCCGAAACATGTATTAAACTGTACACCGAACTTATAGAAATACTGTAGAATATGCTTAGTGAATTCTATGCAACTCTGCTGTTGACTGGTATGCATCATGTAATAGGATAGTTAAAAAAAAAAAAAAACACATATTCTTTTGAAATCCATATACTGTTTATAAAAAAAAAAAAAAAAAAAAAAAAAAAAAATCAGCGATACTCCATCGTTTCCAGGACTCGGATATGATGTTTCATGGCAATGCGGTTCAAACTGAATCTGAACGTTATTCAGTTGATCGTTGGGCGAGTTCCCGGACACAATATCTGTGAAGCGCTGAACAAAACCATTGAATTTCACTTTATACTTCAGAATCTCACTCTGTTAATCGGAACATAAAGAGATCCAGTGATTCTGTAAACGGCTTGCCTTAGCTAATGAAGCTACAGCTCCCTCTTCTCATCTTATTGGTTTCATTGGAGCAGGGGTGGTCAAAGCTGGCTCTTACAGTCCTGCTCTTTGTTCCAGTTAACCCAATTAAACCTCCATCCAGATCCTGCAGGACAGTAGTTCATTTAAGCCATGGTGCCCGTTGATAACGGCTCTACCACTTTGTCTTTCTTTAGTATTTACTGTCCAACAGAACTACGCTTAAAAATACAGCAAGTCAAAATGAAAAAGGCGGAATTTGCGGGGATTAACGTAAAACTTGATTCACAGTTGTTGCTGAGACGTTTCAGCGGGCATCTACAGTCTATTAGAAAACAATTCAGTAACGTCAGCCAGTCACAGCCTGACGGTCAGCTCGACTGGAGCACAGATAGCATCTTTCAACAACAACAAAGCGAGACGCGGAGAGTAATATTGCTTCATTGACGTACAGATTCAGAAGATAAAAGCTTTGGCGGAAGGCAGAGACATGGTGAGTGTTGTATTGGTTGTTCAGACTACACAGACTGTTCAGTAATTGCTCTGTTAATTCCTCAAGCAATGTCCAGATTATAAATAGGGGTTTAAAACCCTAACAAGTTAATGAAAAATAAAAATCGATATACTAAATAAAAACTAATTGTTTTTCTCTTTATAAGTATGTCATCCTTGTTTTTTTATTTTAAAAAAAGTTCGGGTCTATTTTTTAGAACGTTTACTTTAAGAAAACAATTGTAAAAAAACAAATCAATTAGAAATAAAAACCTGAAAAGTCTTCATTAGATAAGTATTCACCACCTTTGCTATGGCACTAAATAAGCTCAGGTGCAACCAATTGCCTTCAGAATTCACACAGTAAATTAACTGGAGTCCACCTGTGTGCATTGAAAGTGGTTCACTTGATTTCAGATTAAATACATCTGTCTCTGTAAGGTCCCACAGTTGGGTAGTGCATTCAAAGCAAAGATACTACCATGAAGACCAAGGAGCTTTCAAAACAACTCCGGGATAAAGTTGTGGAAAGGCACAGATCAGGGGAGGGGTATAAAAAAAATTTCAAAGGCATTGAATATCCCTTGGAGCAGAGTCAAGTCAATCATTAAGGTGTGGAAGGTATACGGCACCACCCAGAATCTGCTTAGAGCAGGCTGTCAACAATAGCTGAGGTATTCCACAAAAAAAAAAAAAAAAAAAATTATTTATATGTAGATATAATAATGTATTTATTTTTAATAACGAGTCTTAATATTAGCTGTTCATGTATAGTTTACTTTGAGTTGTTGTGATCACATGTTTTTGAAGATTCTGATCAATGTGAATTAAAGATTGCTAAATGACAAGCTTGGTTTCTTCTCACCCAAACTATGCTGTATTAATGACAGTCAAAGTTGTTATAACTCTAGTAAAGGCTTTGAGTAAATTATTGATGCTTATAACATCGATAGACAGTGGTTTGTAGAAGTATTCACCCACCTCCAAAGTTTTCACATTTTGCTGGCACCTGAGCGTACTCCACAACGCTTTCAAATTAGAATTTACATGTAGAATCTACTCCACATTGATAAAGTTAAAAAAGGCATCTAGAATAGAATATAAATAAGATTCGCAGAGAAAAACAGATTCATCTCAGTTGCATAAATATTAAACCCCTTTGCTACTGCAGCCCTAAATCAGCTCAGGTGCAAATTATTTGTTTGAAAGCAAGATTAGTGAAATGGTTTCATCGTGTTATGGGGATGCTTCTCTTCAGCAGGGACTGGGAAGCTTGTCAGGATAGAGGGGAGATAAATAAATGTTCTTGAGTGGCCCAGTCAAAATCCTGACTTGAATCCAATTGAAAATATATGGTAAGACTTGAAGATTGCAGTCCATCGACGATCCCCAACAAACTTATCAGAACTGGAGCAATTTTCCTGTGAAGAATGGGCAAAAATTCACCATCCTACTGTGCAAAGCTAGTAGAGACCTATCCAAAAAGACTCTTCTACCAAGTATTGATTTGTTGGAACCAAGCACACAAGGCTGTAGAGTTCTTTAGATTGTCACTCTTTGCACCACTGGTCTCGCAAATTTGCATTGCCAGGTGTGATGAGCAGTTTGTGCACTGCAACCCGACTATGGTGTCTCGCTCTGTGGAGTTCTCGGCAGACTGTTTTTGAACTGCTCACGCCCCAGGTTGAAATTTGCAGTCTACTGATCTGCAGTTGCTCGCCTTGCCTTGAATTAATGCACGGATATCACAATCCTGGAGTATGCGCTTCCACACACTGTTGCCCTTTGCTGGTGATGTCTTTGCCTTGGAGTTCCATGCCGACCATCACTTTAGACACCGTTGCTCGTTAACGATCAGCAAGTTGGGCTGTCTTGGTCACCCATCACCCATCTTTCAAAGTCACTGAGATCTCCTCTTGCAGCCATAATTATAGGCAATCAGGCCTGTCCAGCATTTTTATACATGACCCTAAGCCTGCTGGGATGTTATTTGCTTTTAACACCTGTGTGGAAGCCCTTGCTTTCAATATACTTGGTGTCCCTCATTTACCCAGGTGTTTACGTTTTTTTGTCCACTACCTGTATGTCCCCCAATAACCTCTAATTAAGTGTGACACTAGGTCATAAAGAGACACACACACACACACGCTGCTATACTGACAGCTAAGGCAGGGAATGAACAGAAGAACAGATACAAGTTGCCTACTAAATCGCAAAAATGAAATATGTGATTAAAAGAGGGCATATAAACTTATACTCTAGTCTCTACAGAGTTTAAACTAGATCGATCAGTTAGAAAGGGATGACAAGCTTTCAGAAATATCGATTGACTCCAGTGGGTCGAAACACAAGATGTGGTTTAATGATTCTGAATCTGAAGTCTTCAATTGCATTTGCAAAGAAAGTCTTAGTCATACATCTTACTTATACCAACAGAAAATAATAATAGCAGCAGGTTACAAACACTGTAAAATGTCTTGGATGGGACTTAAGGTGTACGGTACCAGGCAGGACTATAGGTGTATTGGACAGTATTTTACGGGGTTACAAGTGTACCGGACGGGTTTTAGTCAAAATGAAGAAATTGAATTATATTACTGGCCATTGCTTTAACTCTTGACACCAGGCTACAGGGCTGTGTTTGAATAGATTGAAGGTTGGGTGCTCTGCCAGGGGATGCCCATTAAAACCCTAAGAGAATTACTAATGGGAGCCTCTCTGTTGCTGTTTGAACACATGGTTCAGAAGAGCTCCTTGCAGGAAACGCATCAATCTACAGCCCCTGGACTTCAGACAAGAAGTTCTGCTGTGCTTACCAGAAGAATATCTCTTCTTCAGTGGAACAGAGGCTGTGTCCTTGAAGGGGTGCTCTCAAATGAAGCACTTCCATAACCCATCCCTGGTGCATTATGCATGTTCACAATATAGATGTATTGTGCAGTTCTGAAAGAAGCACATAAAATGTTTTAGCAAACATTACCTTTACCTTTTAAAAAAAAAAAAAAAAAGAAAACAAACAATATCTGGTACCATACCATGTTAGATTAAATCCAGCTCTGTTTGCAGGCCTTACTTTAAGATGAATAGAGTAAGTATTCACGCCGCTTGGACGTTTTCACAGTTTGTTGTGTTACAACCTGAAATCTTGATGCATTTAAATGGGAATTTTTTTTTCTTTAATTTACAAAACCTACTCAACACTTTGAAGAGACAAGATAATTTTTACTGTGAAACAACAGTTAATGAAAAATAAAAAAAAAAGCCCTGAAATGTCTCTGTTAGATAAGTATTCACCCCCCTGAGTCAATACTCGGTAGAACCACCTTTGGCAGCAATTACAGCTGTGAGTCTTTTGGGGTCAGTCTCTACCAGGTTTGCACATCTGGATCCCTAAATAATAGAAATATTATTTTAAAGAATTATTTAATTTTGAAAGCAATGTCTGTACAGCTGAATTTAAGACTAGATATCTTCAAATGTCATTCTATTGGTTTTGTTTTAGTCATTTATTTATTTTCTGTTTTAGAGTTATGGGGTCTTATCACGTTTCCCTAAACCTGCTCATACCTGGTGTTAAGTTTGATTTGAACTGAGCTGGAGAATCCTACGTGCAGGGACCAAAACAGCCTTCCTCCTGCCATCGACAGTATAACCTTTCAACTCAGCCAGCCCCAACTACTCTCTTTGTCTACATATCTGGCAGTATGGCATATAGTCTACAGTATGGCAGAGTTGAAAGGTCACATTGTCACATGCTTGGAATAGAATGAGGGCAGCAATTCAATGCAGGCAGTTAGGATTCTCCAGACAAGCTCCATGCAAATTCAAAGCCAAGTAAGGCTTGCAAACAGTATACAGTATTAAGGGGGATGTAAAAAGGGCATTCCAGTGACATCTTTAGTAACAGACTAGAAAAAAATGAAAGAGGGGACTTGATTGAAGTCTTTAAAATCCTAAATGGTATAGATCAAATTAATCCAAGACTATTTCAAATTTAGCACAGAGAGAAGGCGGCATAAAAAATAAGTTTAAACGGAAGGTAGGAAGCACTTTTTTTTTACAGAGTTATACATGCATAGAATAGCCTACCAGGTAAAGTAGTAAGCTCTAAAACACTGGAGATATTTTTAAAAAAAGACTAGATTCTGGGCTTTTAAATGAGTTACCCCCAGAGAGGAGAATGGTGTGCTAACAAGCCTTGATGGGCAGAATGGCCTTTTCTCCTTCCCAAACGTTTCTTATGTTGTAACTTTCTTTAAGATTTTTGAATGCAATATTTTAATCCCTGTTTCTGTGCTGTCAGAAGTGACACAATGTTTTAACGAGCCGGCTGTGAGGCTTTTGTTGGCAGACGAGGGTGCATCTTTCCACTAATCAGAGGCTGTGTTTAGGTCCATTAGATCAATTACAAAGTCTGACACTGGGAGTGATTCAGCACATCACATTGCAGGATTCTTCCTTTCATTATTTCCATCACGTTGCACCATCTACTGAAAGATCATGCTGCACATTCAGGAGGCACGTTGTGTTTCATGATTAGTTTTTGGCTTATTGGGGTAATGTGTTTAACAGCTCTGGGCTTCTCCTGCTGAAACCCGCTGAATTCCAACATGTGTTAAATTCTTGTCACCACAACAGTAAAAGAATGTCCCAGAATTGGAACTGGAAACCAAACTATTTTTTCTACCTTTTGCTTATGCTGCTCTATACCATCACTGCTGCACACTTCTCCACTTCCCTTATAAAAGTTTGCCACTGCATTTCCGCAGTCTTTTTGCAGTTTTACTAGGTTTCACATGCTTTTCCCATGGTTGTACTATGAATTCACCATAATTTACCCTGGTTTGCCATGTTTATTACTGTGCTTTATTGCACTTTGCTATGCTTTTGCTATGGTACACTTTTATAACAGGTTACATTGTGCTATGCTTTTACTAAGGCATGGATCAGCACTTTCAGGAGCATTTTTGAAAATTTGAAGCCCAAACCAAAGGAGTTTTTTTTTTTTTTTTTTTTTTTCCAGTGTAGTGTAGCAGCAAAACAATTCTATAATTATCTCAGTGGTGTATTGTAGGTTGATATCCCTTATAAAAGCATTCCAGGGTAAATTTGCACAGTAATCTTTCAGTTTTCTCCCATTCTTTTCCTGTGTTTATACTACACATTTACCATAGTTTTTTTACATGTGTATTTTGTTTTACTATGCTTTACCATACCCCTCTGGGCTTTACAATGCTTACATATGTTTTGCTGTGCTGTAACTAGTTATTTCACTTTGCTATGCTTTCAAAAGGGACAGCCAGGTTTTTTAATGTCTTTGTTAATGTGGTAGTTTTTTCTAAGTCGACAATACATTTGGAGACTTATTTGGTCTGGCTGCTGTCTACCTGCCTGGTCTAGTGAAGCGTGTAAAGCTAGGCTGGGTGTTTTTTGATTGACAGACAAGGAAAGCAAGGAGGCACATATGTGCTAAAGAGTATTTTGACAGGTTCAGATCATACTGTTGGCATGAGCACTTGAAGTAGAGTAAAGAGCAGGCTGGGTCCAGAGGACACACAGTGAATCACTGACACTGAGAAAAACAATGCCTGTGTAAATAAACGCCTGTGTCTGTGTGTTGTGTTGAGTGTGTGTCTGTGTGTTGTGTTGAGTGTGTGTGTGTGTCTGTGTTGTGTTGAGTGTGTGTGTGTCTGTGTGTGTGTGTGTGTGTGTGTGTCTGTGTCTGTGTGTTGTGTTGAGTGTGTGTGTCTGTGTCTGTGTGTTGTGTTGAGTGTGTGTGTCTGTGTCTGTGTGTTGTGTTGAGTGTGTGTCTGTGTCTGTGTTGTGTTGAGTGTGTGTGTGTCTGTGTCTGTGTTGTGTTGTGTGTGTGTGTGTGTGTGTGTGTGTCTGTGTCTGTGTGTTGTGTTGAGTGTGTGTGTGTGTGTCTGTGTCTGTGTGTTGTGTTGAGTGTGTGTGTCTGTGTCTGTGTGTTGTGTTGAGTGTGTGTCTCTGTGTCTGTGTTGTGTTGAGTGTGTGTGTCAGTGTCTGTATGTTGCGTTGAGTGTGTGTGTCTGTGTTGTGTTGAGTGTGTGTGTGTTGCGTTGAGTGTGTGTGTCTGTGTGTTGCGTTGAGTGTGTGTGTCTGTGTCTGTGTTGTGTGTGTGTGTGTTATATTCTTTATAAAGGTTTACCTTTATGTTTTCCCCATGCTTTTCTTTTTTTGGTGTATTAATATGCTTTACATATCTCATTATTATTTACAATGCTTGCCTATGTTTGACAACGGTTTCCCTGTGCTTTATTACACTATGTAGTGCTCTTACTAAGGTATACTTTTCTAAGGGATTGATAACTAACAATGGAGCGCCTGTCAGAGAGAGGCCTCAGGTCTGAGGTATGGGCGTGCTATACAGACAGCAGCTGAAGTGTTTCTCCTCAGACTTCAATGGAGTTCCTGTCACAGAGAGGCCTCAGGTTTGAGGTATGGGTGTGCTATACAGACAGCAGCTGAAGTGTTTCTCCTCAGACTTCAAGGTGTTTCAAGTGGGATTCCCTGCATTGAACCTCCCATCCTCTGTGCTTTTTTAAAATCTGTACAGTAAATTGGTATGACGCATGTTCAAGGATATTTTGTAGCCTTGCAAAACACTCCCCCCCAAAGCAGTCAAATTCCTTTCATGTACAACCAATACAGAATGGCTGGATCTGTTGTTCATCCCCCCCCCCCCCCCCCCCCCCACAAAAAAAAACAAAACAGACTGATTCTGCAAAGGTGACAGCCAGGACAGTTAACCTGTACCACCGCAAAGCATCAGAACATGAAACATGTCAAGAGAAAACGGTAGCCTTGGCATATGGCATACAGTGGGTTATGAATAAGAGACAGCTGTGCCATCAATGTCAGAGCAAATGTCCTTGAAGTATTAATTCCCTCTGCCAAATTCACGCAGATAGGCAGCTATGTGGGATCAAACCTTCCTCCTCTGTGCCTCAGGCCCAGCCCATCATCACCTGTCCCGTTAAAAGTGTGCTGAAAGCACCCCTGAAACTGCAGCAGGGTTGTTTTATAGTCTCAGATTTTTCTCGATGGCAGAACGGATATTGTATTAATCTCAGCATGTGAATGGCTTGATCAGCTTCTGCTGGAGGTGGTATCCCACAGTTTACTTGACCTCTGCAGCTCCCCTAACGCAAGCGCCCTCATCATTTGAATGTGTCTTTCACTAAACTACTGTTCTTTTAAAGAGTAAGCACCTTCAAATGATAGTTTTTGTACTTGAATTTTTACTGTCGCCTTGCCTTTTTAAGAGGCATGAAATAATTCTGATTGGTTCTTATTGCAATTACTGTTATTCTCTGTGTTAAAGTTCTTTCCTGAATTGAAGACAATTTGGCTGATCTACCCTTGGCTACATATGTCTATGGCAGGCAACTAGAACAGAGTAGTGGCACTGAACTTGGATCAAATAACAGGAACACAGAAAATGATATAGCGGCTCCCTAGAGAAAGATATGTACAACATATCGAAACGTTGAGCAGCTGGCTTTTTGAGCTATATATATATTTACTTTTTTAAACAGCATTTTAATAATTGTAATGAATAACCATTCAGAGTTAATTCCTAAAAATGCAAGGGAACAGTTCACATGATTAGATATTAGTATTTCAGCTTCTAGCCCCATCTGGTGGAAAACTCAGGGTGACAGCTATCCCTTTGCTGTATTTAGAACATAAGAACATAAGAAAGTTTACAAACGAGAGGAGGCCATTCGGCCCATCTTGCTCGTTTGGTTGTTAGTAGCTTATTGATCCCAAAATCTCATCAAGCAGCTTCTTGAAGGATCCCAGGGTGTCAGCTTCAACAACATTACTGGGGAGTTGATTCCAGACCCTCACAATTCTCTGTGTAAAAAAGTGTCTCCTATTTTCTGTTCTGAATGCCCCTTTTTCTAAACTCCATTTGTGACCCCTGGTCCTTGTTTCTTTTTTCAGGCTGAAAAAGTCCCTTGCGTCAACACTGTCAATACCTTTTAGAATTTTGAATGCTTGAATTAGGTCGCCACGTAGTCTTCTTTGTTCAAGACTGAACAGATTCAATTCTTTTAGCCTGTCTGCATATGACATGCCTTTTAAGCCCGGAATAATTCTGGTCGCTCTTCTTTGCACTCTTTCTAGAGCAGCAATATCTTTTTTATAGCGAGGTGACCAGAACTGAACACAATATTCAAGATGAGGTCTTACAAGTGCATTGTACAGTTTTAACATTACTTCCCTTGATTTAAATTCAACACTTTTCACAATGTATCCGAGCATCTTGTTAGCCTTTTTTATAGCTTCCCCACATTGCCTAGATGAAGACATTTCTGAGTCAACAAAAACTCCTAGGTCTTTTTCATAGATTCCTTCTCCAATTTCAATATCTCCCATATGATATTTATAATGTACATTTTTATTTCCTGCGTGCAGTACCTTACACTTTTCTCTATTAAATGTCATTTGCCATGTGTCTGCCCAGTTCTGAATCTTGTCTAGATCATTTTGAATGACCTTTGCTGCTGCAACAGTGTTTGCCACTCCTCCTACTTTTGTGTCGTCTGCAAATTTAACAAGTTTGCTTACTATACCAGAATCTAAATCATTAATGTAGATTAGGAATAGCAGAGGACCTAATACTGATCCCTGTGGTACACCGCTGGTTACCACACTCCATTCTGAGGTTTTTCCTCTAATCAGTACTTTCTGTTTTCTACATGTTAACCACTCCCTAATCCATGTACATGTGTTTCCTTGAATCCCAACTGCGTTCAGTTTGAGAATTAATCTTTTGTGCGGGACTTTGTCAAAAGCTTTCTGGAAATCTAAATAAACCATGTCATATGCTTTGCAATTATCCATTATCGATGTTGCATCCTCAAAAAAATCAAGCAAGTTAGTTAGGCACGATCTCCCTTTCCTAAAACCATGTTGACTGTCTCCCAGTACCCTGTTACCATATAGGTAATTTTCCATTTTGGATCTTATTATAGTTTCCATAAGTTTGCATATAATAGAAGTCAGGCTTACTGGTCTGTAGTTACCTGGTTCAGTTTTGTTTCCCTTTTTGTGGATCGGTATTACGTTTGCAATTTTCCAGTCTGTCGGTACCACCCCTGTGTCAAGAGACTGCTGCATGATCTTGGTTAGCGGTTTGTAAATTACTTCTTTCATTTCTTTGAGTACTACTGGGAGGATCTCATCTGGCCCAGGGGATTTGTTTATTTTAAGAGCTCCTAGTCCCTTTAACACTTCTGCCTCAGTTATGCTAAAGTTATTTAAAACTGGATAGGAACTGGATGACATGTGGGGCATGTTGTCAGTATCTTCCTTTGTAAAAACTTGTGAAAAATAATCATTTAACATATTTGCTATTTTTTTTTTTTTTTTTTTTTTTTTCAGACTGGAGAACACAATTCATGAACAAGGAGTATATTTTGATTAATTAAAAAAAAAAAAAAAAAGTTTAATGTTCATTAAATTAAAAAATAAACAAACAAAAAAACAAAACAAAACAAAAAAACAATGATAAAAGACCAGGGCCAGACAGGTTAAGCGACAAGTGCAAATGGCATGCTTTATAAGCTTAATTACACACATAATGCACATTTAGTACAGTGGTACACTCTGGGAATTGCGACCTTGTGCTCGGCCACACATGGCTGTGATTGTTCTTGTTATGATTTACCATGAATTTTATATGAATTGACAGAGCTTCACTACTCTTTACTTTGGGAATACCTAATGTGTAATAATCTACACAAAACATACATCTTTCTGGCTATCCTTCTCAGAATCTATACAAATGTATACACAGTTTACACATACAGCCTATTTCTTTTCTATATATGTTTGTTTAAAGTTTGCCTTGCATACTGTGTGTGACATTCACAGTGTTAGCTGGAGGATGGCTGTTTGGGACAGAATGCCCAGAAAGCTAAAGCTAGCTACGCTTCCCTTAGGGTATACAAGTTGCTGAGGGTTCTGCTGATGTAGAGAGCACAACGTCTAAGCAAGAATACACCAGTGAATGATATCTGGATGTAAAACTGAACGTGATTGTGGGATATTGCTGCAGTAATGGAAATTCTATTTAAAGACAAAACCAGATGCGCCGTAAAGTGCCTCAAGCTGTTTAAAAAACTGAGTAAAAGAAGGTAAAAACAATATAAAAACATGAACTAATGCCCTTTTTAACTTGCACCTTTCACATCATGACGTCAAAAACGTTAGACATTCAGCTGGGAATGGAGAGTGGAGTTCTGGTTCTCCCTAGCTTTTTTTGCAAACATTAAGATTTAAAAAAAAAAAAACCTTTTATGAAGCAATTGAACAAAACTACCTATCTTTTCATTAGGCCTTCTAATCTCGTAAAAAAAAAAAAAAAAAAAAAAAAAATCTCCACCCCCCAACGCATTCAAAATTGGCCCCATTAACGAACCCATTAAATAAAACAGTGAAGCATTTTAGCAGAGGTTATGTTGCTCATTAAGCCGTGTTTAAAATGCTTTAATCCCCTGTTCTAAATGGACATTCTCTGCTTTCTTTATCTCAGCTACTGGCTCTGTAATAAGACTGTGCAGCAGTGCGCCAATGCCTGATGGTTGTCTTGATAAAGCAGCTGTTTAATGAACACGGATTCCTATAAAGGCACGGAGGAACATGCCTTATCCGTTTCATCAGAGGGGACGCCATGGGCCTTAGAAAAGGTCGTTCTCCTTTTAATTATATTCTTCTTCTCTTTATCCTCTTTATGCTTGACGCATTTGTTCAGCTCTGGGAGGCAAGATTAATTTGTAAGATAAGAAAGCGGTCCAGATCAAAGGGGCCCAGCTAACTCCTTAAACAGCTCCCAGTGTTTAAACACTTCACTACTGTTCCCAAAGTTGCCAAGTGGAAGCCTCTTAATTGCGATTTCAACCACGTCTTTCCTCTGGGGTAAAATCAATAAGGTAATAAAATATAAGCTCGGAACAGGAACCTGCAGCTATGCAGCAATGGCCAAAAGCTTTGTAGCAGCCTATATATAATTAACTAATTTTGCTTCATAAAGTCAAATGAAACCTGCTGATTAATGTTATGCTGACATACTGAATTACATTACGCTTTGTAGTTTTCCATATACTTAACAAAAAACTGACAATGATTGAAAAATGCGACATTTCAAAATCTAACATGAAATACTGCACTACTATTATGGCTTCCGGTACACTTTTGCAATATCATTTTTTTTGTTTTTTTGATTACATAACGTTGAATAAAATATCTAAATTATGTTCATATATATATATTATTCAAATTATGTCTCAGTCCTAAATTGTAGGTAATGCAAAACCTTTGACAGCAGCTGTAGTTCTGGAATGTAGTAACCCAACAAAGAAACAAACAGCAGCACAACGCAAAAGCACTGCAGCGGGCTACAAAGATGAAAGCTAATTGGTTTGTGTTGCTCAGGGAGCGAATGGGTTTGATAGACTTGCTGGGCTGTAGTGGGGTAAGGGTAGTTGGTTGCTGTGCTTTCTGGGCTAAACAGTGGTGTAGTCAAGCCAGAGCATGCTGGAACACAGTTCCAGTATGATTTCTATAGGCAGGTCAGGCATTGAGCCATTGACACACAGACACGTAAAGTAAAGTGTTCTAAAAAGATGGAAAAATACATTTTGTGGAAATACTTTTAGAAATTAGATTGATTAAATTAGATACTGATTATATATGTCGCAAGAAGTTCAGTGTACAAATAAAATGTCAATTCAGAAAACAATCATTGTTTAAAAAATATCTATATTTTAGTGGCATTCCGGTACCTTATGATTTAGGAAAACAACACTGGAGCTAAAGGGGTTTGAGTGGTGTAGTTACGTGGAAGACAGTGAATTTCAATTGCTCAGTGAATAGTTTTGTGCTGCAATGTGGCTCAGTGATTGCTGAAGTGTGGAAGATAGTGGGATTGAGTTGATCAAAAGTTAGATGAAGAGCTGTAGGCTGCAGTGTTGTTGTGTTGTTCAGTGGTTTGATGAAGGGCTATAGGCTGCAGTGGGGTTGTGTTGTTCAGTGGTTAGATGAAGAGCTATAGGCTGCAGTGGGATGTGTTGTTCACTGGTTAGATGAAGAGCTATAGGCTGCAGTGGGTTGTGTTGTTCAGTGGTTTGATGAAGAGCTATAGGCTGCAGTGGGGTTGTGTTGTTCACTGGTTTGATGAAGAGCTGTAGACTGCAGTGGGTTGTGTTGTTCACTGGTTTGATGAAGAGCTATAGGCTGCAGAGGGTTGTGTTGTTCAAAAGTTAGATTAAGAGCTGTAGGCTGCAGTGGGGTTGTGTTGTTCACTGGTTTGATGAAGGGCTATAGGCTGCAGTGGGGTTGTGTTGTTCAGTGGTTTGATGAAGAGCTATAGGCTGCAGTGGGGTTGTGTTGTTCAGTGGTTTGATGAAGAGCTATAGGCTGCAGTGTTGTTGGGTTGTTCAGTAGTTAGATGAAGAGCTATAGGCTGCAGTGGGTTGTACTGTTCAGTGGTTAGATGAAGAGCTATAGGCTGCATTGGGGTTGTGTTGTTCAAAAGTTAGATTAAGAGCTATAGGCTGCAGTGGGGTTGTGTTGTTCACTGGTTTGATGAAGAGCTATAGGCTGCAGTGGTGTTGTGTTGTTCAGTAGTTAGATGAAGAGCTATAGGCTGCAGTGGGGTTGTGTTGTTCAGTGGCTAGATGAAGAGCTATAGGCTGCAGTGTTGTTGAGTTGTTCAGTGGTTAGATGAATAGCTATAGGCTGCATTGGGGTTGTGTTGTTCAATGGTTTGATGAAGAGCTATAGGCTGCAGTGGGTTGTGTTGTTCACTGGTTATATGAAGAGCTATAGGCTGAAGTGGGTTGTACTGTTCAGTGTTTTGATGAAGAGCTACAGGCTGCAATGGGTTGTGTTGTTCAAAAGTTAGTGTGGCAGAGCAAAGCTCTGCCCTTTAAATTGGCAGGGATGGGGTTAACTTCCCCTACCTGCCTGGGTTTATTATGTTCAGGTGGCTGGGGTTGATTAGTTGATTAGGTTGATTAACGATCAATCAGCGCCCAGCCACCTGATATAAAAGGAGGCCTCTGCTTCTCATTTGGGGAGAGGGAGCTGAGGAAGCAGGTTGGTTTTTTTTGGTTGCTTGGAAAGTTTGAATCCAGTGAAGGCATTGCCCAGCCTGGAAATTGTTATTTTTGTAAGTTTTGCTTTTTGTCTTTCTTTGTGTTTAAATTGTTTTGTTTTGGCCCTTGTGCCCTTTCATTTTTGTGTTTATAATAAAATAGTTATTTTTTTTGAACTGCAGTCTGTCTCTGGGCCTCTATCCACTCGCCAGCCTGCCACATTTGGTGTCAGAAGTGGGATAGCGCCACCTAGAGGCTCAGAGCAGTATTTTTGTTTTGTGGAATTTTTGGGAATTTTTTTTTTTTGAAAAAAAAAAAAAAAAAATGGGAAAGAGCAGACAGCGGCAAAAGCAGGAAAAGCAGCAGCAGCTGAAGAAATGTAAGCTGCTGCAGCCACCGCTGGAGGACCCGGCCAGCCTCTTCCCCTGGTGTTCCTGGTGTGGGAAGGAGGACCATCGTTGGCGGTCCTGCCCAGACGTGCCACCGGCAAACTGGTGTGGCCGGTGTGAGGAGGACGGCCACAACTGGGCAGGATGCCCCTACAACCAGGCCCAGGAAGAGGTGCAGTGTTCACCCCGGGCATCAGGGGCCACCCCACTACCTCCAGCACCACCACCTTCACCACCTTCACAGGAGATCTGGGACTGGTTGATGCACCCTGAGGCAGACCTCGTCCACGATCTCCCCATAGTTATCAACACGCTGTGGCGTCGAGATGGGGAGAGGTGGGAACAGTGGGAGGAACAACACCACCCGGCCTCCTTCCCAGAGGTTGCCCTCATGGTGGTTAATTACCTGGCTGTAGACATGGGAGATGCCCCGGTCACTCCAATAAAGAGGGGTGAGCCGCCTTCCCGAGAGCCAGAGAGGGGTGAGGAGCTGCCGTCGCTCCCAGAGCCAGAGAGGGGTGAGGAGCCGCCGTCGCTCCCAGAGCCAGAGAGGGGTGAGGAGCCGCCGTCGCTCCCAGAGCCAGAGAGGGGTGAGGAGCCGCCCAGAGCCAGAGATGGGTGAGGAGCCGCCGTCGCTCCCAGAGCCAGAGAGGGGTGAGGAGCCGCCGTCGCTCCCAGAGCCAGAGAGGGGTGAGGAGCCGCCGTCGCTCCCAGAGCCAGAGAGGGGTGAGGAGCCGCCGTCGCTCCCAGAGCCAGAGAGGGGTGAGGAGCTGCCGTCGCTCCCAGAGCCAGAGAGGGGTGAGGAGCTGCCGTCGTCCCCAGAGCCAGAGAGGGGTGAGGAGCTGCCGTCGTCCCAGAGCCAGAGAGGGGTGAGGAGCTGCCGTCGTCCCCAGAGCCAGAGAGGGGTGAGGAGCTGCCGTCGTCCCCAGAGCCAGAGAGGGGTGAGGAGCTGCCGTCGTCCCCAGAGCCAGAGAGGGGTGAGGAGCTGCCGTCGCCCCCAGAGCCAGAGAGGGGGAGGAGCTGCCGTCGCTCCCAGAGCCAGAGAGGGAGGAGGAGCGCCTCCCAGAGCCAGAGAGGGAGGAGGATCTGCCGTCGTCCCCAGAGCCAGAGAGGGGTGAGGAGCCGCCGCCGCTCTCAGAGCCCGAGAGGGAGGAGCCGCCGCCGCTCTCAGAGCCCGAGAGGGAGGAGCCGCCGCCGCTCTCAGAGCCCGAGAGGGAGGAGCCGCCGCCGCTCTCAGAGCCCGAGAGGGAGGAGCCGCCGCCGCTCTCAGAGCCCGAGAGGGAGAGAGCCGCCGCCGCTCTCAGAGCCCGAGAGGGAGGAGCCGCCGCCGCTCTCAGAGCCCGAGAGGGAGGAGCCGCCGCCGCTCTCAGAGCCCGAGAGGGAGCCGGGCCGCCGCCTCCGCCACCAGAGGGAGCCGGGCCGCCGCCTCCGCCACCAGAGGGAGCCGGGCCGCCGCCTCCGCCACCAGAGGAGAGCCGGGCCGCCGCCTCCGCCACCAGAGGGAGCCGGGCCGCCGCCTCCGCCACCAGAGGGAGCCGGGCCGCCGCCTCCGCCACCAGAGGGAGCCGGGCCGCCGCCGCCGCCTCCGCCACCAGAGGGAGCCGGGCCGCCGCCGCCGCCTCCGCCACCAGAGGGAGCCGGGGCCGCCGCCTCCGCCACCAGAGGGAGCCGGGCCGCCGTCGCCGCCTCCGCCACCAGAGGGAGCCGGGCCGCCGTCGCCGCCTCCGCCACCAGAGGGAGCCGGGCCGCCGTCGCCGCCTCCGCCACCAGAGGGAGCCGGGCCGCCGTCGCCGCCTCCGCCACCAGAGGGAGCCGGGCCGCCGTCGCCGCCTCCGCCACCAGAGGGAGCCGGGCCGCCGTCGCCGCCTCCGCCACCAGAGGGAGCCGGGCCGCCGTCGTCGTGCTACCTTGGAGATTCGGGGCCCCCTCAACCAAAGAAGGCTTGGGGGCTCCGACATCAACCCCGCCCACCACCACCCACCATAACAGCCCACCCAAGGGACATAATTGGACTCTTGGGGGGAGGGGGGTGGGGGGAAGGGGGGAGTTGGCCGATTGCGGCCGGTGTACGTTGTACATGGGGGGAGGTGTGTGGCAGAGCAAAGCTCTGCCCTTTAAATTGGCAGGGATGGGGTTAACTTCCCCTACCTGCCTGGGTTTATTATGTTCAGGTGGCTGGGGTTGATTAGTTGATTAGGTTGATTAACGATCAATCAGCGCCCAGCCACCTGATATAAAAGGAGGCCTCTGCTTCTCATTTGGGGAGAGGGAGCTGAGGAAGCAGGTTGGTTTTTTTTGGTTGCTTGGAAAGTTTGAATCCAGTGAAGGCATTGCCCAGCCTGGAAATTGTTATTTTTGTAAGTTTTGCTTTTTGTCTTTCTTTGTGTTTAAATTGTTTTGTTTTGGCCCTTGTGCCCTTTCATTTTTGTGTTTATAATAAAATAGTTATTTTTTTTGAACTGCAGTCTGTCTCTGGGCCTCTATCCACTCGCCAGCCTGCCACAGTTAGATTAAGAGCTATATGCTGCAGTGGGGTTGTGCTGTTCAGTGGTTTGATGAAGAGCTATAGGCTGCAGTGGGTTGTGTTGTTCAGTAGTTTGATGAAGGGCTATAGGCTGCAGTGGGTTGTGTTGTTCACTGGTTAGATGAAGAGCTATAGGCTGCAGTGGGGTTGTGTTGTTCAGTGGTTTGAAGAGCTATAGCCTGCAGTGGGGTTGAGTTGTTCAGTAGTTAGATGAAGAGCTATAGGCTGCAGTGGGTTGTGTTGTTCACTGGTTTGATGAAGAGCTATAGGCTGCAGTGGGGTTGTGTTGTTCACTGGTTAGATGAAGAGCTATAGGCTGCAGTGGGTTGTGTTGTTCACTGGTTTGATGAAGAGCTATAGGCTGCAGTGGGGTTGTGTTGTTCACTGGTTAGATGAAGAGCTATAGGCTGCAGTGGGTTGTGTTGTTCAGTGTTTTGATGAAGAGCTATAGGCTGCAGTGGGTTGTGTTGTTCACTGGTTTGATGAAGAGCTATAGCCTGCAGTGGGGTTGTGTTGTTCACTGGTTAGATGAAGAGCTATAGGCTGCAGTGGGTTGTATTGTTCAGTGTTTTGATGAAGAGCTACAGGCTGCAATGGGTTGTGTTGTTCAGTAGTTAGATTAAGAGCTATAGGCTGCAGTTGTGTTGTTCACTGGTTAGATGAAGAGCTATAGGCTGCAGTGGGGTTGTGTTGTTCACTGGTTTGATGAAGAGCTGTAGGCTGCAGTGGGTTGTGTTGTTCACTGGTTAGATAAAGAGCTATAGGCTGCAGTGGGTTGTGTTGTTTAGTGGTTTGATGAAGAGCTATAGGCTGCAGTGGGGTTTTGTTGTTCAGTGGTTTGATGAAGAGCTATAGGCTGCAGTGGGTTGTGGTGTTCACTGGTTTGATGAAGAGCTGTAGGCTGCAGTGGGTTGTTCACTGGTTAGATAAAGAGCTATAGGCTGCAGAGGGTGGTGTTGTTTAGTGGTTTGATGAAGAGCTATAGGCTGCATTGGGGTTGTGTTGTTCAATGGTTTGATGAAGAGCTATAGGCTGCAGTGGGGTTGTGTTGTTCAGTGGTTAGATGAAGAGCTATAGGCTGCAGAGGGTTGTGTTGTTCAAAAGTTAGATTAAGAGCTATAGGCTGCAGTGGGTTGTGTTGTTCACTGGTTAGATGAAGAGCTATAGGCTGCAGTGGGTTGTACTGTTCAGTGTTTTGATGAAGAGCTACAGGCTGCAATGGGTTGTGTTGTTCAGTAGTTAGATTAAGAGCTATAGGCTGCAGTTGTGTTGTTCACTGGTTAGATGAAGAGCTATAGGCTGCAGTGGGGTTGTGTTGTTCAGTGGTTAGATGAAGAGCTATAGGCTGCAGTGGGGTTGTGTTGTTCACTGGTTATATGAAGAGCTACAGGCTGCAATGGGTTGTGTTGTTCAAAAGTTAGATTAAGAGCTGTAGGCTGCAGTGCGTTGTGTTGTTCAGTGGTTAGATGAAGAGCTATAGGCTGCAGTGGGTTGTGTTGTTCAATGGTTAGATGAAGAGCTATAGGCTGCAGTGGGTTGTGTTGTTCACTGGTTTGTTGAAGAGCTATAGTCTGCAGTGGGTATTGTTGTTCACTGGTTTGATGAAGATCTATAGGCTCCTTTGGGGTTGTGTTGTTCAATGGTTAGATGAAGATCTATAGGCTGCAGTGGGTTGTACTGTTCAGTGTTTTGATGAAGAGCTATAGGCTGCAGTGGGTTGTGTTGTTCAGTGGTTAGATGAAGAGCTATAGGCTGCAGTGGGGTTGTGTTGTTCAGTGGTTAGATGAAGAGCTATAGGCTGCAGTGGGATGTGTTGTTCAGTGGTTAGATGAAGATCTATAGGCTCCTTTGGGGTTGTGTTGTTCAGTGGTTAGATGAAGAGCTATAGGCTGCAGTGGGTTGTGTTGTTCAGTGGTTTGATGAAGAGCTATAGGCTGCAGTGTGGTTGTGTTGTTCAGTGGTTAGATGAAGAGCTATAGGCTGCAGTGGGGTTGTGTTGTTCAGTGGTTTGATGAAGAGCTATAGGCTGCAGTGGGTTGTGTTGTTCAGTGGTTAGATGAAGAGCTATAGGCTGCAGTGGGGTTGTGTTGTTCAGTGGTTTGATGAAGAGCTATAGGCTGCAGTGGGTTGTGTTGTTCAGTGGTTTGATGAAGGGCTATAGGCTGCAGTGGGTTGTGTTGTTCAGTAGTTAGATTAAGAGCTATAGGCTGCAGTGGGGTTGTGTTGTTCACTGGTTATATGAAGAGCTATAGGCTGCAGTGGGGTTGTGTTGTTCAATAGTTATATGAAGAGCTATAGGCTGCAGTGGGTTGTGTTGTTCAGTGGTTTGATGAAGAGCTATAGGCTGCAGTGGGATGTGTTATTCAGTAGTTAGATTAAGAGCTATAGGCTGCAGTGGGGTGGTGATGTTCAGTGGTTTGATGAAGAGCTATAGTCTGCAGTGGGTTGTATTGTTCAGTGGTTTGATGAAGGGCTATAGGCTGCAGTGGGTTGTGTTGTTCAGTAGTTAGATTAAGAGCTTTAGGCTGCAGTGGGGTTGTGTTGTTCACTGGTTTGATGAAGAGCTATAGGCTGCAGTGGGTTGTGCTGTTCACTGCTTAGATGAAGAGCTTTAGGCCGCAGTGGGGTTGTGTTGTTCAGTGGTTTGAAGAGCTATAGGATGCAGTTGGTTGTGTTGTTCAAAAGTTAGATTAAGAGCTGTAGGCTGCTGTGTTGTTGTGTTGTTCACTGGTTAGATGAAGAGCTATAGGCTGCAGGGTGGGTTGTGTTGTTCAATAGTTAGATGAAGAGCTATAGGCTGCAGTGGGTTGCGTTGTTCACTGGTTTGATGAAGAGCTATAGGTTGCAGTGGGGTTGTGTTGTTTAGTGTTTAGATTAAAAGCTGTATGCTGCAGTGTGGTTGTGTTGTTCAGTGGTTTGAAGAGCTATAGCCTGCAGTGGGGTTGTGTTATTCACTGGTTTGATGAAGAGCTATAGGCTGCAGTGGGTTGTGTTGTTCAATGGTTTGAAGAGCTATAGGCTGCAGTGGGGTTGTGTTGTTCACTGGTTTGATGAAGAGCTATAGGCTGCAGTGGGGTTGTGTTGTTCAGTGGTTTGATGAAGAGCTATAGGCTGCAGTGGGTTGTGTTGTTCATTGGTTTGATGAAGAGCTATAGCCTGTGGTGGGGTTGTTTTGTTCAGTGGTTTGAAGAGCTATAGCCTGCAGTGGGTTTGTGTTATTCACTGGTTTGATGAAAAGCTATAGGCTGCAATGGGTTGTGTTGTTCAGTGGTTTGATGAAGAGCTATAGGCTGCAGTGGGTTGTACTCTTCATTGTTTTGATGAAGAGCTACAGGCTGCAGTGCGTTGTGTTGTTCAAAATTTAAATTAAGAGCTGTAGGCTGCAGTGTTGTTCACTGGTTAGATGAAGAGCTATAGGCTGCAGGATTTGTTGTGTTGTTCAGTAGTTAGATGAAGAGCTATAGGCTGCAGTGGGTTGTGTTCTTCACTGGTTTGATGAAGAGCTATAGGTTGTAGTGTTTTTGTTTTGTTCAGTGGTTTGAAGAGCTATAGGCTGCAGTGGGGTTTTGTTGTTCACTGGTTAGATGAAGAGCTATAGGCTGCAGTGTTGTTGTGTTGTTCAGTGGTTAGATGAAGAGCTATAGTCTGCAGTGGGTTGTGTTGTTCAGTGGTTTGATGAAGAGCTATAGGTTGCAGTGTTGTTGTGTTCAGTGGTTTGAAGAGCTATAGGCTGCAGTGTTGTTGTGTTGTTCAGTAGTTAGATGAAGAGCTATAGGCTGCAGTGGGGTTGTGATGTTTAGTGTTTAGATTAAAAGCTGTATGCTGCAATGTTGTTGTGTTGTTCATTGGTTAGATGAAGAGCTATAGGCTGCGGTGGGGTTGTGTTGTTCAGTGGTTTGAAGAGCTATAGCCTGCAGTGGGGTTGTGTTTTGCACTGGTTTGATGAAGAACTATAGTCTGCAATGGGTTGTGTTGTTCAGTGGTTTGATGAAGGGCTATAGGCCGCAGTGGGATGTACTGTTCAGTATTTTGATGAAGAGCTACAGGCTGCAGTGCGTTGTGTTGTTCAAAAGTTAGATTAAGAGCTGTAGGCTGCAGTGTTGTTGTGTTGTTCAGTAGTTAGATGAAGAGCTATAGGCTGCAGTGGTTTGTGTTGTTCTGTGGTTAGATGAAGGTCTATAGGTTGCAGTGTTGTTGTGTTGTTCAGTGGTTAGATGAAGAGCTATAGACTTCAGTGTTGTTGTGTTGTTCAGTAGTTAGATGAAGAGCTATAGGCTGCAGGATGGGTTGTGTTGTTCAGTTGTTTGATGAAGGGCTATAGGCTGCAGTGGGTTGTGTTGTTCAGTAGTTAAATGAAGAGCTATAGGTTGCAGTGTTGTTGTGTTGTTCAGTGGTTTGAAGAGCTATAGGCTGCAGTGTTGTTGAGTTGTTCATTGGTTAGATGAAGAGCTATAGGCTGCAGTGGGGTTGTGTTGTTCAGTGGTTAGATGAAGAGCTATAGGCTGCAGTGTGGTTGTGTTGTTCAGTGGTTTGATGAAGAGCTATAGGCTGCAGTGGGGTTGTGTTGTTCAGTGGTTTGATGAAGAGCTATAGCCTGCAGTGGGGTTGTGTTATTCACTGGTTTGATGAAGAGCTATAGGCTGCAGTGGGTTGTGTTGTTCAGTGGTTTGATGAAGAGCTATAGGCTGCAGTGGGTTGTGTTGTTCAGTGGTTTGATGAAGAGCTATAGGCTGCAGTGTTGTTGTGTTGTTCAGTGGTTTGATGAAGAGCTATAGGCTGCAGGATGGGTTGTGTTGTTCAGTAGTTAGATGAAGAGCTATAGGCTGCAGTGGGTTGTGTTGTTCAGTGGTTTGATGAAGAGCTATAGGCTGCAGTGGGTTGTGTTGTTCAGTGGTTTGATGAAGAGCTATAGGCTGCAGTGGGTTGTGTTGTTCAGTAGTTAGATGAAGAGCTATAGGCTGCAGTGGGGTTGTGTTGTTCAGTGGTTTGATGAAGAGCTATAGGCTGCAGTGGGTTGTGTTGTTCAGTAGTTAGATGAAGAGCTGTAGGCTGCAGTGTTGTTGTGTTGTTCACTGGTTAGATGAAGAGCTATAGGCTGCAGTGTGGTTGTGTTGTTCACTGGTTTGATGAAGATCTATAGCTTGCAGTGTTGTTGTGTTGTTCAGTGGTTTGAAGCGATATAGGCTGCAGTGAGGTTGTGTTGTTCAGTGGTTAGATGAAGAGCTATAGACTTCAGTGTTGTTGTGTTGTTCAGTAGTTAGATGAAGAGCTATAGGCTGTGGTGGGGTTGTGTTGTTCAGTGGTTTGATGAAGAGCTATAGGCTGCAATGGGTTGTGTTGTTAACTGGTTAGATGAAGAGCTATAGGCTGTGGTGGGGTTGTGTTGTTCAGTGGTTTGAAGAGCTATAGGCTGCAGTTGGGTTTGTGTTGTTCAGTGGTTTGATGAGCTATAGCCTGCAGTGGGGTTGTGTTATTCACTGGTTTGATGAAGAGCTATAGGCTGCAATGAGTTGTGTTTTTGAATGGTTTGATGAAGAGCTATAGGCTGCAGTGTGTTGTACTGTTCAGTGTTTTGATGAAGGGCTATAGGCTGCAATGGGTTGTGTTGTTCAAAAGTTAGATTAAGAGCTATAGGCTGCAGTGGTGTTGTGTTGTTCACTGGTTAGATGAAGAGCTATAGGCTGCAGTGGGTTGTGTTGTTCACTGGTTAGAAGGCTGAGATGCAGTAGGTGCTGAAGAACCATGCCTTAGAGCACTGAACTTGATTCTGATTCTATTAACTCTGTTATAGATCTGAGCTGCTATGAGGTGAGAAATAAATTTCAGCAGCAGCTCATTAAGAAGGTATTGGACTCCACTCCTCAGGCCTCTGGACTGCAGCGTGGAATGCAATGGATTTCAAGTTGTATGAAAGAATAAGTCTTTGTTGCTCATTTTTTAGTAGTCTCGGAGGAATTAATAGCACAGATTCATAAAAACTGTTCAGGAAATACAAACTCAAAACTATTTACAAGCACCCCATATATGTAACACCACTGTCCCCAGGCTTATATTGATGCAGTGCTGTTCTCATTTTTTCTTTGCCAAGCTTTTATTTTTATTATTGTTTCTGTAGGTGAAGGACTGATAGCAAGGAACACAGTCAGACAGGGTGCTAATGAGCCCTAGTATAAGAGATTTTCCACAAAGCCCTCCAGTTCAGCGCAATCCTTACCATCATAGTCCTTTCACTCATGACCCAGGCTGGATTTAACATTTTATGAAACCCCACCCTGCAACAGCAACCCCAGATATGAGACCCCATCCTGCAACAGCAATCCCAGATATGAAACCCCATCCTGCAACAGCAATCCCAGATATGAAACCCCATCCTGCAACAGCAATTCCAGATATGAAACCCCACCCTGCAAAAACAATCCCAGATATGAAACCCCATCCTGCAACAACAATACCAGATATGAAACCCCATCCTGGAACAGCAATCCCAAATATGAAACCCCATCCTGGAACAGCAATCCCAAATATGAAACCCCATCCTGCAACAGCAATCCCAGATATGAAACCCCATCCTGCAACAGCAATCCCAGATATGAAACCCCATCCTGGAACAGCAATCCCAGATATGAAACCCCATCCTGGAACAGCAATCCCAAATATGAAACCCCATCCTGGAACAGCAATCCCAAATATGAAACCCCATCTTGCAACAGCAATCCTAGATATGAAACCCCATCCTGCAACAGCAATCCCAGATCAGTTCTCGCTAGGCTTGATTTCTGCCTTTCAGGGTGTGGAGATTAACCTATCTAATAACTTGGCCTGTGCTAACCCTCAGTCCTGGGCTTCCTTTCTTACCCTAATATTTTGGGAGCTCAAGCGAGATTAGGCTCTGAGTACCTGTGGCTTATCTTGAGAAAGGGCTCAGAGACTGGGGGGCTAGAAACAGGCCAGCTGTTTAACAGCTCGTCCCAATGCAGCCTAGCCCCAGTGAAAGTGTGCTTTCCCTTAAGGTCAAGCAGTGAAGCTGGTGCTTGATGCCAAGAATGAAAACTGCTGTTCATCTTAATCCGTTTGATCAACTTTGTCAAAGCATAGATTGACACATTGAAACTATTCCCACGCTGCTCCGGTTTGTCAGTTGCTCTCTGTGACTGGTGTTTTATACAAGCTAATACTTTGTAAGTAGGGTGTTTCTTATTGCTATGAACAATGTCATCTCGTGCAGGGTGGACTGCTCAGACAGTCCTGTTATAATAAGAGACAACCTATAGCTATGGTCAAAAGTTTTGCATCACCTAGAATATTAGGATTTAGACATAATTTAAAAAAATATATATACATAAACATACTTTTGATCTTTTATTTAACATTGCAATGCATTATGGTACATTTTACCTGTCTCCGGTAACTTTCACAGCAGGATTACACATACCAGAATGCACTGGGGTGTGAGAACTGCCCTTGCGTGCATGGAGTCGTATGGTAACCCTAGGCCTGATAGTTATCCGGCCGTCTTGTTTCTCCATGAACGCTTTTGGGGTGTGTATTGGTTGATTATTAAAGAGTTCACTTTATTATTAAACAGTAAGGAGTGTGGTTTGGAAGGAGGGTTCTGGGAGGCGGGAGCGGTCACTGAGTTCGGTTATGAAATCTGATGAAAGCGGTTCACTGTGTAGCCCTGCTGTAGAAGAGTCCCTTCTAGGAAAATAAAATCCCACTTTAACCTCTCCCTTAATCGGTGTGAACTGCTCCATTGTCTGCCGATTGGCGGCTGTTATGCTTTAATGAGTTGAGCTCTGCACAGCATAGCTGTCTCCCTCACTCATTCAGCCATGCATTCAGGCCTTGGGACAGGAGGGATAAGTGACCCGCAATGATAGGCACTTGTTGCTGACAGCTGGCAGGCCCTTGTGTGTTATTCTTTCAGGCTTATTTCAGTATTGGTTTACAGGGCTCAAGAACACTCGCTGCTTTGTACGGTTTAACTTGATTTAGAATTTTAATTATCTGCTAAATTGTCATTGGGAGCCAGTTATGGGAAAGCAGGATGTCATCTCTAGGGGTGTCAGTCAAACACCAAAGGGTGTGAGACAGCTAGTGAACCACTTAAATGTGTTTATAGATGTCCTTATCTTTTTTTTGTTTCTGCTTTTTTTTATAGATATTGAATTTGTACTTTCTTGCAACAGTGAGTAATGAAGTAGAATGTAAACAAAGACATCGCGATGTCAGCGACCAATACAAAACAGGCAAGCAGATATTCAGGGGAAGTGTGTCTTGGATCAGGTCAAAGGTCTAGCAGACTAATTGTGCAGAGAAAGGCCAGAAATTATTAGCAAAGTATTATTTATAGGAATACGGGACCCTAACCCCAATCCCAATCCAAACCCTAACCCCTAACCCCTAACCCCAATCCCAACCCCTAACCCCAATCCAAACCCGAACCCTAACCCTAACCCTAACCCCAACCCTAACCCTCTAAACCCAATCCCAATCCTAACCCTAACCCTAACCCCAATCCCAACCCTAACCCTAACCCTAACCCCAACCCCACATTTATTGGTACGAAACTGGAGAAATAGAGGCTAGTAACATTCGGATTGATTCACCGAGATTGCTAACGGAGGCTAGTAACATTCAGACTGATTCACCGAGATTGCTAACGGAGGCTAGTAACATTCAGACTGATTCACCGAGATTGCTGACGGAGGCTAGTAACATTCAGACTGATTCACCGAGATTGCTGACGGAGGCTAGTAACATTCAGACTGATTCACCGAGATTGCTGACGGAGGCTACTAACATTCAGACTGATTCACCGAGATTGCTGACGGAGGCTAGTAACATTCAGACTGATTCACCGAGATTGCTGACGGAGGCTAGTAACATTCAGACTGATTCACCGAGATTGCTGACGGAGGCTAGTAACATTCAGACTGATTCACCGAGATTGCTAACGGAGGCTAGTAACATTCAGACTGATTCACCGAGATTGCTAACGGAGGCTAGTAACATTCAGACTGATTCACCGAGATTGCTGACGGAGGCTAGTAACATTCAGACTGATTCACCGAGATTGCTAACGGAGGCTAGTAACATTCAGACTGATTCACCGAGATTGCTGACGGAGGCTAGTAACATTCAGACTGATTCACCGAGATTGCTAACTTTGATTTTCATGCAGGACATAAAAGACTGTCAGATTTGGAGTGTTTCCGCAAGTATGACAACATGTTGTGGGATGCCTACAACAGAAACCAGGAGAGATAGAGTTAAAATGAACAGCTAGATAAGACATTCTCCACTGCCACCTACTGGTGGAGTGCAGTAATACAGATTATTACATGGCAGCTCTGCAATCTGTACAATCTGTATGCAGTACCCTGGGGTTTCTGCAGTGTAATTGACCTCTATTGGAAAAAGTGAAAATTACACTAAAGGTGCAGTACAATCTCATCAGCCAGCCAGTACCTTCAAAAAGATAAATGCCTGAGCTCAGGGAAGTATAGTATTTTCAAAATTGTCTGCATAGTTGTTAGTACTATGACTGTAATGTGCTATTATTTTCAGTGCTACTGTATTATAGCCCAACTTGAGACACAAGCATTTTCTTAATTGTTTGTGGTTCTTATTGCAAATACTTGATATTTGTGTCAGGGTACTTTTACCTAAGCTTAGGTTGTCTGCCATAGACACACATAACTAGGTGAGCTCAGTGAAAGAGTTGTATCAGAACTAAGAATCAGTGCTGTCTAGTGATCAACTCCTTTGGATCCTCTTGCATAGCTGACAATACACACTGTGGCTATGCACTAGATGAGAAGACAGTTCGGCCTGCATCACATATATCTGTGGAAGGCAGCTGTACCTGAACTCAGTTAAAAGCACCTGCATCAAAAAGTTAAACAATAAATAAAACAATAAATCAATAAAACATCATATTTGAATTATTGCAAGAGGACCACTGTCACAAAGACGGCTGTAGTGGGTGATGTTAGACCAGAACCAGGAACCAACACAGAATAAACAGAGAGGTGGAGTTTGGTGAAGCCGAACACTTGGTTGCGCTCAGCATTTAATAGGTAAACAAACAGCAAATAAAAAGGTTGTAACAAAACACTGACACCAAAACAGGACACGGCACTTGCATTTTACCTGCACGTGAAGTACTGTGCAATCCTCATGCCTAAATACAAATATACATTTTAAACCACTCATGTTACACAGACCCATTTATATCCCGTGTATCAATGACTATACACCAACATTAACACACTACACACAACACACAACACAAATAAATAGCCCAGGGGCGGGGAACGTTGCCACAACCACTCAGAATGGTTGTAGACATTACAAAAATATATTTAAAAAATCCATAAATAAAAAAAAAAACATTACAAAAAAGGAAAAAACAAACAAACAGCAGGAACAGAATGGTGAAGCGTATTGTGAAGCTATCCATGTGTTAATAGCTGCACCGTTAGGGTTACCATATAACTCGGTGCACACTAGGACAGTTTGGGACAGTTCAGGCTTCTCCACTCACTCTTCAGTATATTCTGGTAAATGTAGTCCTGCTGTGAAAAGTACCTGAGACAGGTAAAATGTACCAGAATATTGAAAAGCCTGAACTGTCTTAAACTGTTCTAGTGTACATGGAATCATATGGTAACCCTATCACAGTTCTACAACCGCCAATAATAATAATAATAATAATAATAATAATAATAATAATAATAATAATTCTCCTAGGAAAAGACTAATAGATGTCTTTTCTACCTAGACTGGAATTGACTACTCCCTGTCCCGATAGACACGGCCCTGCTGTTGGGAATCAAACCTGTCATGACCTCCGTACACAAAGAAGTCTATGAACTCCATGAAGTCCTTGAATTAGCCTATTGCTCAGTTGAGGTGTGCCAGCCAGCCTTAGCGCCCCATGCTAATCTTCAGTGCTTCATGTCCAGTGATTTGTTTTCAATTGATGCAGATTGTTTTGTTAAACAGTGCCAGAGTTTCTTGAACCCAAGTGCCCTGGTCACCCTCAGCCGTGGTTCCACAATTATACACAATCCCACTCTCTATCAGGGTGAGTAGATAGGAGGGGGCAGCGTATAATTTACTCATTATTCCCATCGGGGCCTACAGATCCACAGCCTCCCCTGGGGGTGCAGGCCTGCATGCCCTTGATACCTCTGGGGGGAAATGTGTGTCTTGTAAGCCCTAATACCGCGGGGCTTTTCAGTGCTGGTGGACGGGAGGGGGGGGGGGGTTATCCCTTGACTGAGTTTTGGGTCCCAGGGTGTTTCTTTCGGCTCATATTGGATGCTGGTGAGTATGTGAGACTCAGTAGACATGCTCATTCCTTAATAGGCCCTGTCCTGATGTGGATGCAGTGTTGCGCTGAGAGAGATTTTGAGTTTAGTTTAAGTAAGAAGAGAAGGTATTGTTCAAACCTTTATCTGCAAACCTCAAGTCTCTGTTTGAAAATATGTATTAAATTAAAGAATAACCTCCATAGGTCCAAAGTTTCATCAACTGGAATGGTGGGGGGGGAGAGGTGTCCCCCTTCCTTGAGAACATTTTAGATAATGATTAATCTGACCTAAATTATTCAAATGACATTTCCAATCAATAAAAGAAAAATAAAACAACAACATTGGTTAATTTAAAATTATATAATTTTCAACGTGGTAAAGGTGATCTGCCAAATAAATGAATAATAATACTAATTTGAATTATGAACCCATCAGTGAATGGGGTGTATACAAACTATACAAAAAGCATATGCCTGACAAATGTAGATTTTGGAGTAGGTTTGTCTGCTCTGTACACTGCCTTTGTAAATAATAAATGCATTTGGGATTGATTATGATTCCACTGAGGTCAGGATTTCTGTTTTGTGCTCCCTGGAAGCCTGTGCATATTATAAAAAAAAACATTTTACTGCACGTCAGCATCTGCTGTAATTAGCAATTACATTTCTTCTCTGAAATGGATATTGCCACAGTCAATGGATCCTTTTTTTTTTTTACTACCCAGAGGGATGGGTGTAACCGTTCAAGGAGTCTCCCTCTAGCAAAGGCAGTAGGTATATCGTAGCTGTGCTAGGCAGCGCGTGTGTACAGTACACGCTGGGGTCTTGTAGTCTGCGTTGCAGGTCAAGCTAATCCTGCTTAATGCTCTTTCCTCGCCCGCACAGTATCCAGTCAAGCGACATTCACTCACAACCTCACCCCCTGGTGCCAGAGTAAGAGTATTGCTCTTTGTTAACAAACTGTGCTTTATGACAAAGCTGTTGCAGATGCCACAGCCTCATCCTAAAGTCTATGCTTCAGTATCTCTTTAGAAGCAGAGCAAAGTGGCAAAGCATACTGAAAGCAAGAGCAAGTATGGTGAATCACAGATGGGTATGGTATAGATGTTAACCATGATAATAGTAAACACCTTGCATAGCCGTGGGAAACTGCAATATCACTGGGTGAATAAAAAGGGTTAAATTAAATTAGGGCAAAAAATAAAATAAGTCAAGAGAGACCAAACTAATAATAATAAAAACACTATGGTTTTCTATATACACTGTAAAAGTGGCAAAACACCAGCTTACTGTTAAACACAACATGGATTACTATAGTATACTGTACTATAGTTAATGTCTCGTAACTAACTGAATCTATGCCGCATGGCTGTTTTTCTGTCTGGAATCTGTCAAGGTCTCTGACTGTTTGACTATCTGTCTTTCTATCTTTCTATCCACTTCTCTACAGTTTGATAGATATGCATCTCTTATGAAAATAGATTGCCCTGAGTGGAGTGTTAGGTCAGTCTAAACAGAACTCAAGGAAATCCTTTCTCTATTTCCTTTGTTCACTACATGTAAATATTGTATGTGGGGTTTACGGTTCCATTGTGGAGGACAGCAGCTGGGCAAGACGAGGCAACCCAATTCACACGTGAGGGCTGGGACTGAACCCAAAACCTCACACTTTACCACTGTACAAAAGAGCCAGGCTCCCTTGACAGAGTTGTTATAGCTCTTGTGTGCCCCTTTATGTGCATTACCTCATTTACACCCTAGGGGTCAGTCTTGTACAAACTCCTCTTACCCTGTGCCACATGCAGTCATGTTCTTCCATTGTTCTGCAGTGTCAAAATCAAAATCTGTCGCATGTTATGAGGTGGTGTGCTTATTGCAGGGTCTACATGATACACAGAGAGAGATATACTGGGTCTGTCAGTGACAGTGATCCAGAGACACTTGATCCTGCCTAGGACAGAGTCATTCAGTGAGCTGTCTGGGAGAAAAGTCAGACAATTATCAGAGAATAAAGAGACAATAGAGAGGTTAAATGGGAACGCTCCAGAGAGCTATTGAGCTGATGAATAGTTTATGGCATGTTTACTTGCAAGCTGTCACGCAAAGTGAGAATCGATTGCTAGCACACCGATGGCTGGCTTTAGCCTTGTGAAATGAATACAGTGCAGTGTCTCGGACTCTAGGGGAACACTGTCATAAAGACACTCCAGTAGCATGGCAAGGGGATTCTTCATGGTATCAGAAGCAAGCAACCAAGGCAATTGCCCCACTGGGCTAAGTTAGGTAACAGTTACTATTATACATTTTTCATTATTAACGATTGTGTAAAATTGTCATGAACTAGGTGACTTATGCGATACTATTATACATGTTTATGTTACATTCATGTTTTTCACTACTCTACTAGTTCATGACAAGTTTACACAATCGTTAATAATAATAATAATAATAAAACAGTACAGAACAAGGATTAGGCCTGCTGATCTTTTAGTATGCATTGTGAATTCTTCAAGTGGTTTGTTTCTTATGGGAAAGTCCTTTTCCAAGCAGTGTAGCAGTGGAAGCCATTCAATGTGAGGGAGGGAGGGAGGGAGGGGCCCACACTGTAGCCTCTGCCCGGTGTCCCTTCGAGTCTAACACCAGCTCTGAGTTCAGGAGCTGCTCCTCAATTCTAATTGTCATTTGTAGGCTAGATCAGGTAAAGAGTCTTTATATCACTTAGTGCTAGAGCCATCTAGTGCACATCTGCATATTGCTATAAAACTAAAGGAAACTGACTCTTATATTAATGCACTGAAAATAAAAAATTAATAAAACACATTTTTGATGCCCTGTATGGTCTATTAGTTTATTACATATGTTGCAATATTTTGCCACCCTCAATATCATATTGTGTTTGCAACCAGCCTAAAAAAAAAAAACTTTCCTATACATTCCTATAAATTATCTTCTGTTCTGTATCAGAGTCCACACCCTGAGGTCTTCCAATTCCAGATATTTGCTGTATCAACTTTAAGTGTCCCCTGGTGTACCGTGCAATGGCATGAAATCTAGTCTCCTGAAACCAAGTTCCAAGCTATGTGGCTTTGTGTTACCTCAGCTTAAGGAAAATTTGGGGAAGTGGTGCTTTTGGATCAGCATAAGAGGCGAGGTGGGTCGGGCTCCTATGAGACCGATATATCCACTGCATACAAACTCCTGCTCGGCACTGTTTTATTGTTTTTATTTACTGTTTTATCTTATTTTTCATCTCTCAGTGAGTTTCTAAAATAGTAAGTTCACAAAGATATAAAACAAAAAAAGTCCATACAGAAGGCTACACTGAAAGGATATTATTGGGTGAAATTGGAAAAAAGCACTCGGCAGAAACTCAAAAGAATGCTTGTGAATATTCCTGTTGTGTGTGAGATGTGTGCTGTGTCGCTGTGGCTGCCCACAGAGTGTGGATAGAAAGTAGATGTTGCAGCTCTGCAGGATGCTTCCTGTACAAACAGCTTTAATTAATTCATGGTAAACAGTGTTTTCAGATCCAGCGTCGCTGCTGTCAATGAAACTCCACTGGATACCAGCGGCTACAGCCCACTCTGCACCTCCTGTACAAGAATTCTAATTGCCATCAGTGTTTCAGGAGTCCTTTCTGCTACCCACATCAAAATGAGATGCAAAATGGGCTTCACTAGTTGGCACTTTACTCTAAATTGTCACTTTGTTATTTTAGAAAAGGAAACACATGTCCTATATGTTACCAGAAATAATAATAATAATAATAATAATAATAATAATAATAATAATAATAATCACATTTAATTTAGGACTTCTTGTTCTTACTACGTGTATTTGAATTTGATTGGACAAATATATGTATATACCAGTTCAGTACCGGTCTACATAGCTATTTCTACCATGCTATCTGAAGACGGAAGCTGAAACATTGTAGCTTCATTTTATCAATTACTTATCAAGTATTTTTAGTGATTGATGGGTATCCTGTAGAATCTTGATTTTCCTTGGATATAGAACTGTTTGCTGTTTTTGAATCCTCTGTGTATATATTATGAGATATCGCTACCCATCTTTACATGAAACACACGAATAAAACTTGAGGTTTTTAAGTGCTGATGCGCTGTTTTTAATTAAAAAAATAAACTAAAATGAAAACAAAACCTAGCTCTCTTCGAGCACTAACTACACAATTCAGTCAGTAAGCTGTTTACTGGCTTATGTAACAGTGCACACAGTTTAACACAACATGAAACAAAAAGGCTTCAGACAGTACCTTTGAATTCTTCCACAGCAGAACCCCAAATAGACTAGCTGCTGTTCTTATATACACTGCAGCTGGATGCAATTTGCAACATTCACCAACTGACCAGAATAAGCAAAAACAATTATCAATAATACAATTATTTAACAATAATGCATATTTTTTTCATGCCCTATATATATATATATATATATATATATATATATATATATATATATATATATATATATATATATATATATATATATATATATGCACATCTCTTCATTTTGAATGGATGATGATTGTTGAATGTTACTGACACACTGTCCCTGCTAATCTTTAACACATCCTTTCAGTGCTACTCCTACTGGGGCTCCACAGAGGTTAACCAGAGGGTCCCCAAAATTATGTATTATATACAATATTGGAATTAACATACATTTACATTCTCACTCCTCTCTCTCATCTCCCTCTTCTCCATCCTATCCCTCTCCCCCTCTCTCCCTCCTTTCCCTTTCTCCACCTCTCCCTCCTCTTCCTCTTTCTCTCCCTCCCTCCTCTGCCTCTATTCCTCCTCTTCCCTTTCTTCCTCTCTCCTCTGCCTCTCCCTCCTTTCCTTTCTCCCTCCTTTCCCTCCTCATTTCCCTCCTTTCCCTCCTCTACCTCCACGCCCCCTTCTTCATCCTCTCCCCCTATCTCCCACCTCTCCCTCATCTCTCTCCCTCATATCCCTCCTCTCCTCTCCAGTATCTGTGTGTTTTCACACACTGCACAATAGAAGCTTGTTCTTTTGATTATTTGTTTTCCTCCCGCAGATAGCAGGCTGTTTGAAGTGTCTAATCCCGGGGCGCTCTCACTTTCATGCTTAACTTTCAGTCAAATCCGAAAAGCTATCTGTGTCAGTTCATCCGTTTTTCTGTGCTTGATACACACACCACATCTGTCACCCTCTCTCCCTGTCCAAGATCACTTTTCACATGCTCTCATTTAATCTGTCTTTCATATTTAACTGTAAATAAATATACTGCGATACAGAGCCAGGAGCTGTCAGATGTGATACTGTCCCTCCCTGCCTTCCTACTGTAATTCAATCGGGCTGAGAAAATTAAAACTGTAATGAATTAATTATGCTTTCTACTTGAAATTTTAAAAAACAGTTTGTATGTTATTGACAATGGTCCAACTGTTCTGAATTTAGACATTGGGAAATTTAGTTTTTAATAATCTAGTAAACATATCTATGTCTTTGTGAAACAGTAACTTATTTAGTTAATAGCTGGAAATGCTGGTTTGTGGCATATCATAGAGCCACAAGCTTGTATAGAAATTGCTAACTTAGGGGGTGTTCACTGTATGTAAGAGAACTTCTACTTGAAAATTGGCAACCTAAAAATTAGCCATGTCAAACTGTGTTTATAGGATTTCTCTTGATTCTAACATAAAAGACCATCACAAAAACTAAAGCACTGTTCCCTGTTCACCAAGATTCCAGTTCTAAAGCTGTGGCCAAAACCTTTGCGTTACCTAGAATTTTAGGATTGAGACATATATGAACATAATTTAGATCTTTTATTTAGCAGTAGGTAACCAAACTACTAAACTATAATGCAAAAGTCTACTGGAAACCATAATAGTAGTACAGTATTTCATGTTAGTTTGAAATGTTAATTTTTTCATTAAATATATGGAAAATACAAAACGGTATGTAATTCAGTATGTTAATGTAACATTAATCAGCAGGTTTCATTTGACTTTGTGAAATGAGTTAATTCTATTGGAAAACTTTTGGCCATATCTGTATAGATGTTGTAGATCCTGTCCTGTATGCTGGTAGATGCTTTTGCAGTCGATTGTTTTGACCCTGGCCTGTTCCTCTTGTTAATCCTGAAGGCCTTTAACCCCTGAGCTGCATTATACAGGCTGTCCTTCCATAATGTGCCGGTGTGAGGTCAAGGAGACCCTTCCCCTTGGGAGAAACACACAAACAGAGACTGCAATCCTGGCTGTGGTTGTTGTGCTTCCATTGGCCTTTCCTTCCCTGTTCCTTGACCCTGGTTGAGGGCAGCCGTCCTAAGGGAGGGTAGTCTTGCATCCCGGCCCTCGGAGAGCTGCTGCAAATAGTAAAGCCTGTCTTAAACATTAACATGAACTCCCTGTTCTGTGGACACACAAGATTCCTTTCAGGCTTTTCATGGCTGCGAATCATCCTTTCATTTAAGGATCAAGGTCTTTGTGTTGATTATCGAGAAGGAGCTGTTGAATAGTTACTGAAAAGGATTATGTTCTTAAGGAAACACGTGCAAATATTTTTCAGTTGAGGATTTATTCATGGGCTCATGTTCATGTACATCTGTGTCTTCAGGAACGTTATCTCAAGCTAATGCAGCCGATTGTCTGGGATTAGCTTTGTGTTCCTCTTGTATCTGAGAGGAATGATGAATTGCTAATAAAATACCTAGAACCTAGAATAATTGATGCTGTTTTGAAGGCAAAGGGTGGTCACACCAAATATGGATTTGATGTAGATTTTTCTTCTGTTCACTCACTTTGCATTTAGTTAATTGATAAATATAATCTATTAATATGTCTATTTTTGAAAGCATTCTTGCTTTACAGCATTTTTTCACACCTGCCTAAAACTTTTGCACAGTACTGTGTGTGTGTGTGTGTGTGTGTGTGTGTGTGTGTGTGTGTGTGTGTGTGTGTGTATATATATATATATATATATATATATATATATATATATATATATATATATATATATATAAAAAAAAACTTAAGTGCATATCCAACATGCCATCTCTGAGAGGCGTGCCATAGGTACATTTCTTACTGTTGCCAAACAGGATCTTTGACAGGCTCGGTTTCTTCTGCTAATTTCCTGTGCCTGAACACTTACTGGAGGCAGCATTGCTATTTTTCTCCTAAAAATACTTAGTTTATCATATGAAAAATAAAGGAAATATAGACATATGCACTTATGTTTTTCATGTATTTTTTTATAATAAAGCCAAACTGTTTCTGATTTTAAAACATACAGCAGCCCCTCTCAGCTTCCCGAGCCTTTCTGTAATAACCTGCAGACAAAAACCTGGTGTTAGCAAGATTTACAAAAATGCTCTGACACCAGGTCAAATGTAATAGGTTAATTAATCATATAACTTAATACAACACCTGAGCTAATGTACATTGCTAACGTATTTAAATTAAATGAATATAATAACTACTTTCATTTTCATGTTCCAATCACATGCTGCACAATTCCCAGCTAAATCTAGTGAAATTAAAGAGATTTCCAATACTATTAATCCTAAAACTGTATTTAAAACTGGAATATTCCAGAATAGGTTGTGAAGGCTTTATTTTGCTCCACTGAATTGACTATAAAGTAGAGGATGTCAAATTTAAAATGATACACTTTTTCAGGTGTGTATTTCAGGCAGAAACAGTACAAAAGTAGACTTAGTTTTTTCTTTTTCTTTTTGTATCCCTGCCTTTGTAGTTTCTTCGCAATAAACAAAGTGGCAAATAACACATTTTCATAAAGTACTAGCGTTGCTGATTTTTAAAATGAAAACTGTCAAATTTAACTTCAATAAACTCTTCAAGAAATGAATGTGGAAAAGGGGGCGTTGCACAATGAAAAAAAAATGCATTTTGGTTTTTGTTTATTACTATCCTCATAACAGAAAATAGGATTAGAACAAAACAAAACGTTGATCACTAAACAACATTTCCCTTGCTAGTTTGGCCAGTGTCTGGAAAGTGTGAAGCATTTTTGAGTGATGTGAATTACCTGCATCTGTATCTCCTGATTCTGACTGACTCGCCAAATCTGAAGCACCACTTTGTTGATGTTGTGTTCATACCACACATCACTTGCCATTTTAGACACATACCTAGATGTTTGCCTTCCAATTAATGTGCAGCAGTGTTTGTAAGAATACTTAGATAGTTTCTGCACACTAAAGAAAATAATATTACTCCATACCGCTGTTTTCATATCGCGCTAACACTAAGCTAAATGGGCAGAGATTTGTGACTCATGCCAAAATGAAATCTCATCAGAATGAAAGCTGGCCAGTCAGCTCACTTACTCCTGATTAGTTTGATGGGTCAAAAGGAAGGCTCTTGCAGGCCGAATCCAGCTTAAAGAGGAACCCTGGCGTACAGTAACTAAGACATGTCCTCAAATTCAGTGCCCTCAGCTATGCAGATGTTTAATCTATTTAGCTAGAACAAAGAAAAATTGGGCAAGGGGGGGGGGGCTTAATTGAAGTCTTTAAAATCTTAGGAGTTGACAAATGTACCCCATGTATTTGAGGCGCAGTGCAGAAAACAGGACCAGAGGACACAGTTGGACATTAAATGGAGGCATACTTAAGACAGAGGGTAGGAGACACTTCTTTACACAGAGTGGTGAGGGGATGGAACGGGTTACCTGCCTAGAAACCAGAAGAGCATCATCTCCTATGTATGTATGTTCTTAACAATCTCACACCAGTCCCTTCATGTTTTTCTATTGACCTGAACAAGGTCACTTACAGTGTTACATGGTATTCAGACCTCACCTGGATCTTGCATTATAGACTGCAAAGAACAATCAATAAAGGGTCAGGGGGAGGCATTTACCTGTAACACAGGAAGTGAGTGGGAAGACAAGCTAAGTGTTACCATCAAGTGTGTTAAAGTGAAATGGGTTATTAAACTTTTAAAAGAACTGAAATGGAGACCGAAATTAAGAGAGTTCACAAACGTGAGACAGAGGATTAACTTAAGAGAGATGGGAAAAGTTGATCAGAAGTGGGTCAGGTGTTAAGTTACACAAAATAACCATGAGGAAGCTGACAACCGTTTTGTTCCACTTAAAGGCTGATTCATGAAATACAATGCAATACTCAATTCAATTCCAGTGTGAGCGCAGGGACAAAGATCAAAGAATCACAGGGAAGCAAGAACAGACAGAGCTGGTGTCAGTCAAACTCACTGATTCCTTTAGGCAGGAGCCAGGTGGGGAGGATAACATGAATGACCAAAAATTTGTAGTTTTAGAAGAAATAAAATGAGATAATGTATATAGGAAAGAATAAAGGAAAATAAATGGATAAATAGACCTCATCTCTGTCAGGTCCTGCCCTGTGTGATGGTGGATGCCTCATGGTGAATACCTTAAGGTATGCCTGAAGGGTTAAATAGAAAGGAATAGTAGATTGTTACATCATTATTGTAGTAAATGACATCACAAACACATTCATAGACTAAAGTAGAATTGAATATAGTTACCATGGCATCAAAAGCCTGTAAGTACCTCAACTGTTTGTTTTCAAACACACTTTCCCTTCACAAAGGTGTGTTAAACATACAGAAACTGTGATTTACCGTGGTTTTACCATACTTTGCTTTTCTGTAACCATCCGGGGCAAGAAAATGTTAATCCACATTCTCATTCAAAATAGTATTATCAATACCATGCTATCCCACAATACTTTTCATCAGTGCGCACCTGCCAGATTGCATCAGGAATTGTCAATATTAGACAATCACAGTTAACAAACAGAATTCCACTCCATACAAAGATCCTCATCCGTAAGTGCAATCCACATTTCACTGAGGGGGTCAATTTGCAGACTAAATTCCAGTACACAAGCATGCAAGCACTGTAATTTGCAGTCCCTTTAAAAATATGTATTTTCCAGTTGCTTTAATTCTTCAATTTGTGCAAACTTTCAAAGAGATTTTTTTTTCTTTTCGAAATGGCTTCTGTGTAAGTTACCATAATCTTGCCCTGGGCCCTTCAATAGTTATATGCAACTCCAGACCAGGTGAAGTGACAAACAAACAGACAGTTTAAGGAACTGTGTAACCAGATAAAAGATTACCAAAAGATGTTTCAGATACACTATACAGGTGCATCCAAACTTTCAACCCCCCAAGTGATGTCAAGCAACCCAAGGTCTTTTGTGAAGTACTTTGGTCTTTGTCAGCCCCTGGTTCCCACACAGCTGGCAAAGTAAACGAGCCCCAGGTGTAGGGCTTCTTTTACTGTGGGTGTCACTTTCATCTAAGGCAGTGTGAAGGAGAACATCCAGCTCAACACTGGCACTGTCATTAAAAACAGCTCTGAGTGACTCACAAGCAGAGAGAAGGCAGAATTCGACTTTATTCTCACCCTGGGTAATGTCTGTATGATGAGCAGGAAACACAAAGGGCTATCTTCTTCACAAAACTCTTTGGGAAGTCGTCATTAGGGTTATTGTTGTCTTAAAGGAAAAGGCAACTTCAGAGTACTCATATGCCCTTCAATGAAATGCTGGATCTGTTTATTTCAGATCTGGTAACTTTATTGGGTGTGTATTTTATTGGGTGTTATGCACAATGCATAAATAGGGGTTCTTTCATTATAATTTTTTTTTTCAGATTTAATTTTTAGCTGTTTTGAGGTAATAAACTAAATCTGATAACATTTTGGATTTTAAAAACATGATTAATCTGTCTTTAACTTTGCAGAGAGTGGGAGCCGGGTCCTTTTTTTTTCATACTCAACAATTATCAGGGCCTTTACTTTTTGACATTTAACAAATTTTGACTTTCATTTAATAACTTCTTTGCCAAAAAAATATCTTAATCAATGGTAAAGACAGCATATAATAGTTACACCAGGTAATGACTATATATACTTTTTGCCTCCATTGATATTTAAAAGAAATCAAGTCAGATTTTAGCCCTCAAATCAGAACCTCTATACAGAGAACGCAATACAAGGTAACAGTTATAGTGCATTAACCAGATTAAATCTGCTGTTTTTCAATAGTCATTTTGAAAGTCCTGTATCAAATGAAGATCTGAAGGTATAGCTTATAATATAAGAACATAAGAACATAATAAAGTTTACAAACGAGAGGAGGCCATTCGGCCCATCTTGCTCTTTTGGTTGTTAGTAGCTTATGATCCTAGAATCTCATTAAGCAGCTTCTTGAAGGACCTCAGGGTCTCAGCTTCAGCAACATTACTGGGGAGTTGGTTCCAGACTTTCACAACTCAAAAAGTGTACAAAAGTGCCTCCTATTTTCTGTTCTGAATGCCCCTTTATCTAATCTCCATTTGTGACCCCTGGTCCTTGTTTCTTTTTTCAGGTCGAAAAAGTCCCATGGGTCGACATTGTCAAAACCTTTTAGAAATTTGAATGCTTGAATCAGGTCGCTGCATAGTCTTCTTTGTTCAAGACTGAATAGATTATTTTAATCTGTTTGCATATGACATGCCTTTTTGAACCAGAAATATTTCTGGTCACTCTTCATTGCACTCTTTCTAAAGCAACAATGTCCTTTTTGTAGCGAGGTGACCAGAGGAACACAATATTCTAGACGAGGTCTCCTAATGCATTGTAAAGTTTTAACATTATTTCCCTTGATTTAAATTCAGCACCTTTTACTATATATCCAAGCATCTTGGCCTTTTTTAAAGCTTCCCCACATTGCCTAGATGAAGACATTTCTGAGTCAACATACACTCCTAGTTCTTTTTCATAGATTCCTTCTTCAATTTCAGTATCTCCCATATGATAGTTATAATGCACATTTTTATTTCCTGCGTGCCTTACATTTTGCTGTATTAAATGTCATTTGCCATGTGTCTGCCCAATTCTAAATGCTGCTGTCTAGATAATTTTGAATGACCGTTACCTCTGCAACAGTGTTTGCCACTATTTTTGTGTTGTCTGCAAATTTAACAAGTTTGCTTGCTATACCAGAATCTAAATTATTAATGTAGATTAGGAATAACAGAGGACCTAATACTGATGCCTTTTATGTGAGACTTTGTCAAAAGCTTTCTGGAAATCTAATTAAACCATATCATATGCTTTGCAATTATCCATTGTCGCTGTAGCATCCTCAAAAAAAATCAAGGAGGTTAATTAGACACGATCTCCCTTTCCTAAAACCGTGCTGCCTGTCTCCCAGGATACTGTTACCATATAGGTAAATTTCCATTTTGGATCTTATTATAGTTTCCATAAGTTTACATATAATAGAAGTCGGACTATAGATGTGTCTCATTTAATAGTGAATGTAACAAGCTATTTGCTAGTATCTGTGTAGTTAGCTACTAGCAAAAGGTTTAAAGGGAATTCAACAATATCCAATCAGCTGTTTTAAACAAGCTTTATGTATGATGACATGCTGCTCTTTATTGCACAGTTTGTGTTATAATAATTTTCATCAAGCAATTCTGTCTTTGGGGCTTCTTTGATCTAATGGTCTGACGTTTTAATAATTAACCCAATTGCAGATGGCTGGCTGCATCTCTTTCAGAGTGTTGAATTGCACCTGTGTAAGGTATTGTGTGCCTGCATCAATGACGCCCTTGAAAATACACAGACTCTTCCTGAGCAAGTCTTTGTTCCAAACAGGTTCTTAATTTCTGAATTAAACCATTTAAACCTCCAGGTAACTCCTTCATTTTCCAAACCTGCTGTGAAATAGCCAATCAGGACCGGTGTTGCCCATGTCTGCTGAAGGTTATTAAACCAACTGGGCAACAACTGCTACATGTTACTGAGTAATTATCCCGGTAGGGTGATAGAAATGTATAATTATGGCTTTACTTGTCATCACTTTATTGTCATTATTTGGTTAAAATATATAGCGCACCACTGCGTTTTCAAATACTTCTACTAATTTGAAGCACTACTTGGCATGGCTATGATATATCAGAGTTGTCACAACTATTGCGTTATTCTTCTGCTATAGATTCACTTAGTATATCATATAATAGAAATGTGGTTTATGTTGCTAACAGTTGAGCGACATCATCTTTTACATACTGTAGCTCTTGTGCTCCTATTTTCCTTTACATTGTTTAGATGTACAACAAAGACGCTGGTGTATCTGAATGTGACTGCCTCTACTTCGTTAGGACTCCCTTGTAAATGATGTCAATGTATTCATTTGGGGAGGTTATTCTTGACATCTGTCCTGGATAGAGCCTCTAGCTCCTCTAGCCCTGGGCCACCCAGAACATTTCTCCCATCTGCCCCAGACTCAGAATGTCAAAAACAGAGTCACTGTCAAAGGCAGACATCTGTGTGAATATATCTGGGGGATTTGGTCAGGTTATTTGTCAACAGAAGGTGTCCTGCTGTTGTGCTAATCTCTCCCGCTTCTCTCTCATTCTCTATTTCTTCTGCTGATTGCGTTCAGCTCTCATTGATTCCAGTGCAAACAGGCAAGACGATGCTGCCCCTCAATTGTAAGAGAGTCATTTGCTCCTGCCCTTCGGAGCTCTTCGTAATCCGGGGAGAGAGATGAAAGTGACGTCGCTATGGGGCTGACTCCCTCACCTCTCGCGCTCTGCAGCTCGCTACATTCATTCTGAAATTATATTGTATTGACTGGATATTTGAGCAACACTATTGAACAAATAGAATTATTTTCAGGGGATCAGTTGGGGGTGATTGCTTGAAATGAAGCTCAATGACCAGGGTAAGTGTGTGTGTCTGGCTGTTCGGTGAAGGAACAGAGCTACCAGAGAAGTATCTTGTATTTTAACCACAATTACTTCAGTGACTAGAACCAGCAGAAAATCTACTGGCAGCAGCCTTTTGAGGTTTCTTATTACCAGTAGAAATTTTACTGTCAGTATCTAACCCTGTGACTGGGTAAAAAACTCACTTGTAAATAGGGCTTATTTTGATGGTTTATTAATGTAAATAATGTAATTATTTTATACCTGTGTCAGAGAATATTTGTTCCCCCTAGGAACTAATCTTCGGGAACATTGGTTCCCCTCCCAAATATTTGCATCCCCTTATTTTTTTGTAACAATTTAATATTGCTTGGCATTAACGTATATATCCATACACGTTCAACTAAAACCTTACTTTTAAGACCAATTTCTGTAACCCTAACCCTAAACTAAGACGTTGTCTTTCGGTCCTTCGTTGACGCAGAGGTGGAGCACGCTTTCTTTTTGGATTTGTGATTGTACTCTGCAGGCGGTGGAGTTCTGAGACACCTTTTAATCCTACTGACTGAAATCCTGACATGACGTACAAACTGTAATTAGCATTATTAACATATAGGTTTCTCATTTAAATAAGGAATAGTCATTCCTCCACTTTTATGTCAATTGCACTTACTACACCTGTTGGAAAACAGCAGAAAAGTGTTTCTTTTATGATGTAAACAACGTTCGGGATAAGAGTCAGGTTAAAACAGACGGAGACAGCGCTTTTTGGAAGACACTTGATATTTAGGGCCAGGGAGACGAGAGCAAAAACAAAGAAATAAATAAACATATTTTATTTGCTAAATAAAATAGACTGTTATTTAATTGGAAGGATTAATGATAAACGATCCATTAGCCTAAAGCACTGAATGCCATTTCTATGGAAAATGGTTGGCAATTATCAGAAACTAGTTTGGGGTAATGTCATTTCAAGAAAGCAACTGATTAAAATGTAACAATTCGGTTCTGAAAACACGTTGAAAAACGATATATATATATATATATATATATATATATATATATATATATATATATATATATATATATATATATATATAATAGTTGGTCAAGTGCTAGCAGCAAATTTAAATTAGCATATTCGGGGCAAATATGCAGACTACGATAATAAGAACGAATTATTCAATTCAATGAATGTTAAATAGAAGAGAAACGGACTAGGGGTCTTATCTCCTTTGGCTTCTGTTTATTTTAATTGTTTCCCATTCAAACTCTTCATTTCATTTGATTCTTCTGTTTTGCTTTCTTTTGATAGAAATTGCGGCTCTTGATGAACATTTTTTTTTTTTTTCGGTTCTGTGTTTAAGTGACAACTGTATTTTACTCAGTAAAATTGGCTAAAGGAACTCTTCCTCTGGCCAAAAGGATACGCTATTCATGTTATCCATTAACCCTGATAGGATTTTAGATTGTATTACAATGTATGCAAACAAATGTTTTACTGTACTGTGCTACAACGAAATGCCATATATATATATATATATATATATATATATATATATATATATAATATATATATATATATATATATATATATATATATACATGCCTTGCAAAAGTATTCAGACCCCTGACCAATTCTCTCATATTACTGAATTACAAATGGTACATTGAAATTTCGTTCTGTTCGATATTTTTTTTAAAACACTTATACTCAAAATCAATTATTGTAAGGTGACATTGGTTTTTGTTGGGAAATATTTTTAAGAAAAATAAAAAACTGAAATATCTTGCTTGCATAAATATTCAACCCCCACACATTCATATTTGGTAGAGCCACCTTTCACTGCAATAACAGCTTTAAGTCTTTTGGGGTAAGTATGTACCAGCTTTGCACATAGTGTCGGACTGATTTTGGCCCATTCTTCTTGGCAGATTTGCTCCAGGTTGTTCAGGTTGGTTGGATGATGCTTGTGGACCGCAATTAGTTCCATGGATTCCAATGGGATTGAGATCAGGACTTTGACTGGGCCACTGTAGGACATTCACCTTTTTGTTCTTGAGCCACTCCAGTGTTGCTTCGGCCTTGTGCTTCGGATCATTGTCCTGCTGAAAGGTGAATTTCCTCCCAAGCTTCAGTTTTTTAGTGGACTGAAGCAGATTCTCTTGCAGTATTTTTCTGTATTTTGCTCCATCCATTCTTCCTTCAATTGTAACAAGATGCCCAGTCCCTGCTGATGAGAAGCATCCCCACAGCATGATGCTGCCACCACCATACTTCACTGTAGGGATGGTGTATCTTGAGGCATGGGCAGTGTTAGGTTTGCGCCACAAATAGCGCTTTGAGTTTTGGCCAAAAAGCTCTATATTGGTCTCATCTGACCACAAAACCTTTTCCCACATCGCAGCTGGGTCACTTTCATGCTTTCTGGCAAACTCCAGACGTGCTTTCAGATGGTACTTTTTGAGTAATGGCTTCTTTCTTGCCACCCTCCCATACAGGCCAGTGTTATCCAGAGCTCTTGATATGGTTGACTGGTGCACCATTACTCCACTTCTAGCCACTGAACTTTGTAGCTCCTTGTGACAGTGCCCGCCCCTGTGTATATTATCTGTTATGTTGCGTGTGGTTTGTTAAATGTTGGCGTTTAGTCATTGGTACACGGGATATAAACGGGTCTGTAACACAAGTGTTTAAAATGTATATTTGTATTTAGGCACGGGATTGTACATCACGTACATTTAACGTAGTTAATATGTGAGCACGAGGTTGCACATAATTCACGTGCTGGGATTCAAGTGAATAATTAATTAGTAATTGAATCCCAGCACAACAGTATATATAGATGCACGTCTTCACATACTCGCGGTTGGGTGTTCGGTGAGTGGAGAACGGGATTGGAGACGGAGGAAATAAGAAGTATAATAATAATAATAATAATATAATAATAATAATAATAATAATAATAACGTATAGTAAAATATATCTGCTCACCGTATTTTTTGTTTAGTATTAGTCCGTTGTGTTTGTCTGTTTATTTTGGCTACCAGTGCCGTGTCCTGTTTCTGTTTGTTTGTTCAACCCTTTTATTTTCTGTTCTGTTTATTAAATGCTGAGCGAAACATTCGTTCAGCTCCACCAAACCACACCTCTCTGTCATTCATTCCTTTTCCTGGTTCTAACGCCACCCACTTCGGCCTTCTCTGTGACACTCCTTCAAAGTGATTGTTGGCCTCTCTGTGGCTTCTCTCACAGGTCTCCTTCTTGGTGTAGCTTCCACTTCCTGATTATTGATCTAACTGTGCTCACTGGGATATCCAAACACTTGGATATTATTTTGTACCCTTTCCCTAATCTATGCATTTGTATTACTTTATCTCTAACTTCTGTAGAATGCTCTTTGGTCTTCATTTTCCTTCAGATTCACAGCCTTACCAGTGATCCTTCAACAGTGGGCTTTTTATCCAGAAAATGTGACAGCAACTTTTATGGTTCAAGGTGGAGGCCAATGGTAAGGTAATTGTGTCCTCGTTAGGGCAATTTCTTTCATCGGTGCAAACTGGGAGCTTCCACAGCACAGGGGTTGAATACTTTTGTAAGCAAGATATTTCAGTTTTTTATTTTTCTTAAAAATATTTGCCAACATAAAACCAATGTCACCTTAGAATAATTGATTCTGAGTTTCAGTGTTTAAAAATAAAACATCAAACAGAACGAAATTTCAATGTATCATTTGTAATTCGGTAATATGAGAGAATTGGTTAGGGGTCTGAATACTTTTGCAAGGCACTGTGTGTGTCTGTATATATATATATATATATATATATATATATATATATATGTATGTGTATATATATATATATATGTGTGTGTGTATATATATATATATATATATATATATATATATATATATATATATATATATATATATATATATATATATATTATAGGGCATGCACTTTTATGAGCAGCACCAAATCAGTAAGACAGGCATCTGAGAAGCATTCAAGATACTCCATGAGCACACAGCACCACCTTGTCCATGGGTGCCCAACGACTCCCTGCGTAAGGCCGGTTGGAAAAACATGAATAGTTACATGCATCCCAGTGCCGCAGATAGGAAGAGGCTGTGACCACCTCTCCCCGAAAAGACGAGGTCGCCAAACCATGAATAAATAATAATACATAATTAACGCAATCCACAGTGGCGTCTACCACCTATCCCCCAAATATTGAATTTAATGAAAATCAGCAGCTGAGACACAGCCCGCCCCCCAGAGCATGACTGTACTGAGGGAGAGAGCCCAGCCTCTCGAACCCGACCACGCACCCCGCAGAACTAAATACGAAACGCTCAGCACTCAGGTAAGGAAAAACCCCTACTCACATATTTTTTATTTTTTAGGGGGAAACCTCAGGAAATCCGTGGCCGAGGGCAGCCTTCCTCCAGGCTCTAAGCGGTCGACTCCCGTACTGCCCTCCCAGTGCTTGACTGAGCGGCCGAAACAAAAAGAAGCAACAAGAATTAATAGTACACATAGCTTTTATGCACTTGCTAATGACTTATTGGTTAGGGGTGGATTCTCCTGCAGAAAAGCAACCAAGTTTACAATTCTTGTGCTTGAATCAGATGACCGTATAGTCTTCTTTGTTCAAGTCTGAACAGATTAAATTATTTTAGCCTGTGTGCATATGACATGTCTTTTAAACTAGAAATATTTCTTGTCACTCTTCTTTGCACTCTTTCTAGGTCAGCAATATTTGTAGCAAGGTGACCAGAACTGAACACAATATTCTAGATGAGGTCTTACTAATGTATTGTAAAGTTTAACATTACTTCCCTTGATTTAAAGTCAACACTTTTCACTGTATAGCCAAGCATTTTGTTGGCCTTTTTTATAGCTTTCCCACATTGTCTAGATGAAGACATTTCTGAGTCAACATAAACTCCTAGGTCTTTTTCATAGATTCCTTCTTCAATTTCAGTATCTCCCATATTTATAATGCACATGTTTATTGTCTGCTGTGCAGTACCTTACACTTTTCTCTGTTAAATGCACTTTGCCAATAAGAATCCATTTAAACGCATACACACACAAACTCTATCTCTCTCTCTCACACGCACACACACACACATTACATGATATTACCCTTGAACATTTTTACCATAGTAAAAGCATAGCAAAGTGTAAGGAAGCATGGTGAAAGCATGTTATAGCATAGATAAGTATTGTAAAGAATAGCGCGGTAAGATAAAGCATATTAATAATCATGACAAACCAAGGTAAAGTATGGTAAATGCTTATTGTAACCATGGGAAAAACAAGCAAACTGCAAAAACACTACAAAAATACTGTGGTGAACTATAGTATACATGGATGGGATAACTACGGAAAAAGTACAAAAAACCCTGCAAAATAACCATGCAAATTTACTGGTGTAAACATGTATATAATAATAATAATCTTTATATAGTGCCTTTCATAGTGGACCACCATCACAACCTGCTTAACAAGATACAAGACTAGGGTGTGTGAACAATGCATCAGCTGCAGAGTCACTTACAGGAACGTCTGACCTCAAAGAAAGAGCACAAGGAGGTTAAGTGGCTTTCTCAGGATCACAGAATTAGTAAGCGGCTGAGCTGGGTTTTGAACTGGATACCTGCTAATTACAAGCCTGTTTCTTTAACCACTGGACCACACAGCCTCCTATGAGTAAGAAGAGTATTATTTAATCCAGTTACTCACTGGAGTACTCGTTGTGGGATCCATTTCAAGAATAATAAGTTTATTAATTTTAACATTGATCCCACAAAGGTGCTGGGGGTGTAGTAGCACCCCCTGGTATTGCATGGCCTCCATCATATACAGGGGTTACCATTTTGTTAAATGGCTTTCAGCACCCCCACTTTAAAATTTGTTCCAGTGCCACTGTTGATTCCTACTGTTCCTCTTGATTTGGTCTCTGATGCCACCTTGTGGTGAAATGCACTGAACTTGCAAAAGCATTCCGTTTGCCTGGTGTATAAGGCAACTTTAATCTAATGTAGTCTCATACTGCCACCCAGTGGCAAAATTAAATTTGGCATGGAATTGATCAAATTCTGAACCAGGTACCACAATGAAATGCATACTGCTAACCGCTGTAGAAATTAAACTTCAGTATCTGAATTATATAGTAAATATGTAAAACACATAGTATCAAGAGAATAAAGCAAAGACTACCCTTCTAAAAGTGTCCCATAGTAAAAGTATACCAAAATGTAATAAAGCGTGCTGAAAGTATGGAAAAGTACACGTTAGCATTGCAAAGCACAGAGAGAGGTATGGAAAATCAGACTGAAACCAAAAATATAAAATAAAAAACTCATGGCAAACTTTGGGAAACCATGGGACCAGCATGCAAAAACTGCAAATATACCATGCAGATTTACTGTAGCAAACTTCTAGAAGGGTAGACCAGGCATTATATAGAACAAACTTTGAACAAATCACTAATGTGAACTTATCTGGTACCAAGTGGTCCACTCTGTATTTCTGAAATGTATTAAAATGTAAAATGTGTTGACAGTTTTCCTGGCTTTCATCATCTTTTAAAAAAGGAATCAAACAAAAATATTTTATTTTTGTATTATTACTGCTTTCAATCTTACTTTCAACGAACATATTAGTGAAACGTATGAGACTGGGTTTGCCATAGGTAAATCATCTGAGAAGAAGCCAGTTTGTAAGAGTATTACTGCAATACAATGTTTCACCAGCAGGTGTCGCACGCTCAATAGGAGGTCATCTAAAATGAAACACTACACATTATAATTTGATCATACAGAAATAATTCTAAATCCAGCGAAATAGAATACAATAAATATGGACCAGATGCAATTACATTTTTCAAATCGAGCTGGATGTGCCAATTTAGAGGTTTTCCTGGTGCCAATAGCTTCTTATACTCAACAGCTCAACAGTGGATGCTGGCAATCTACAGGCTAGCCTTGTAGTGGTGCACCTGGCCAGTAGTGTGTGCTGCAGCTGAGTGAGGTGACTTGATCCCGGAAGATCTTGCCTCCTTTACACGTGGGAGCACAGGAGCCAATGCTACGGGGTGCGGAGGATAAAAGACAGAGGTTCTTCTACACCTGAAAACATGCGTTTCAGGGTCTCAATTCAACAGAAGCACAGACACCTGCTGTTTTTGCCAGTACCACAGCTGCACACGCACTTGGAGTTATCTGGTAAATTTAAAGCCAGGCAGATTCAGGGCTGACCAATGTAAACCCAGAACATTAGTTTGATATGTTCTTGTAGAAGCTTCTGTAATGTCCAGTGTGGCTTCTTAATCAAACTGTAATGGAACTGTCAGATTTAGAATGTGACCTTGCAAAACCCATTCCTTCTGGTCAGACAGGTCTTCTTTGCAATGAGATAGATGAGCAGGAGCAGGGCAATGGAAATCCCGAAGGACACTGCTTCCATGGCCACAGCCACCCCCACTCCACTGAGAACGACCCGAGGGCTTTGACCCAGGGGTGCATCCGTGGAATTCACTTCATCACCCTCTAAACCAAGGTAGGTACTGCTGGCTTCTGTTAAAGAAAGTCAAGAGGGAAAGACCTTCAGGGATATACTAAACAGTTCATATTAAGAGACCCATCTTCCCAATGTTTCAGTGGAGGTACTTGTAGGCTTTCGATGCCATGGTAACTGCAATGGTTTCTTAATGAATATGATGTTCACAAACTCAGCAGACTCCACTGAGAATTCAACGCCGCAGTGAGAAAGTCAGACGAACAGTTCTATAAAAATATTATATACACACGTTTAATGTACTATTTAAAGCTAAAGCTTTATTAATTATTGTAATTTACAATATAGGCCTACTTCAGCTGTTATTTAAATGTTAGAGTTATGAATTCTCATGTTCATGGTGTTTATTTATTGATGTTATTTATTTGTTCTGTAACAGCTATATTTAAACAAAATATATACAATCATATTTAGTACACAACCTTGCCTCACTCACTTTGTCCTCAAATGTATTTATTTTATTATTATTATTGGTTGTTTATTGTGGTTCTGAAATACAGAAACAGTAAAAAACAGGTTTTTGGAATGACATCATAGACCATGTGACAAAAGGAGGATATATATATATATATATATATATATATATATATATATATATATATATATATATATATATGTATATATATATATATATATATATATATATATATATATATATATATATATATATATATATATATATATATATATATATATATATATATATATATAAAAAAAATTTAAATACCATTACAGTTAGTCCAACAAAACAAGTGGTCAGGCTTTCAAATGCTGTCAATATTAGCTAACCTCTGTGTTTTGGTCATGCCAGAACGGTGACTTTTAGAATATCATCCTGGTGTTCTTGTTTGTGACTGGTTAAAAAAAATCCTCACATGTAGCACAACAAAAGAAAATGAAGAATAACTCCGAACCATAATTTGCAGTCCTTACCTTCGCTCTGCAAAACCTTGAGGACCACGTACACTCTTTGCGGAGAGCCAGTCTGCGAGTTCTTCACGGTGATCCTGTATGTCCCGCTGTCACTCAACGTAAGATTCTCGATAAGAAGAGACCCGTTCTGAGGGAACACTGCCACTCGCCCCTGATACTGCTTCTCTGAAACAAAGCTCTTTCTGGGGTCTTCAGAGGCCTTGCCACCTTGGAAGTGGATGGTCTGCAGGATGACTGGGGTCAGTCCAAAGTCCCAGTTTATCTGCATGAAGAGGGGTTGCTCAGACAGGATGTAGACAGCAGGAAGGAGGACTGATCGGTTCACAAACCCAATGACGAGGCTCTGATTGGTTGTCACTCTTAGAGTGCCACAAACAGCTGAAACAAAATACACCAAAGTAAACAGACAGCTTACCATTTACACTGATCTGATTTCCCAGTCATTAGAGACACATGGAAAGTGTTACCATATTATTTGTTAAATTTGCAACAGCGAGATGAGAAGTCACAGGGTACATATTTTTGTTTGTTTCACTTTGTGGCTAGAACACAATGATATTCAAAACCACAATAGCTGGCAGCCCCCCTCCACCAGACACCTGCCCTTTGGGTTTAGTGGGAAACAAAGACTGAAGAACAAAGCCCATGCAAACTGCTTCTACACCCTCTTAGCCACATGGTTTTCCTCTGCATTTAAGTTTTGTTTTCTAGCTGAGTACATGATTTAGTATCAGTTCCTCTCAGCCTCTCTAATACTGCTACTGTATGCTAAACGAAACCACTGCCTTCAATGAAGATTGAATATAGGCATAACTGTTCTGCGACTGACACACAGACAAATAAAGTAAAGCATTCAGAAAAGATGAAGAGACACTTTATGGAAATATTTGTAAAAATTAGATACATGCATTACCTAGTACAGTGCCTATAGAAAGTCTACACCCCTTTGAACGTTTTTCACATTTTGTTGTGTCAGTGCCTCAGAGTTTCACTTATTTAAATGAGGATTTTTTTTCCACTTATTTACACACCATACTCCACAATGTTAAGAGGAAAAAAGTTTTTATTGAGCGAAAATATTATGTATTAAAAATACAAAACTAAAAGATCATAATTGGATAAGTCTTTCAACTTCTAACTGTAGAATTCTTGATTTGAAAGTTAAAAGCATAATTATTGTTAAATAGTCATTTACACTTGTATCCAAAGCGACTTACAGACTAGGGGGTGAACTATGCATCACATCTACTGCTGCAGAGTCCCTTACAATAGGACCTCGGCTGTACGTCTCATCCGAAGGACGGTAGCATAGCATTTCAATGTGAACTGATTTTATATATACACTGACACTAATCTTAGCCCTCTTCTTCTTGATGTTATTTACCACTATATCTTTTTTTTTTTACAGACTATGTCTTCACTGTTTTGTTAATGTGCACAAGTTTTGTACATTTCTTACATTAAAAGGCTTGTATATTGCAATAGTGTCCCTGCAGTTTGCAATTGGAGTAACAATGTAGTCACCACTTGCTAATCTTTGCTCACTAAGTGAATTTCATGATTAATAATGAATAATTTTGTTGTAAGTACACATATTGTATTACATACTGAAACAGATGTGGAAGTACACTGGAACGGCAATCTATTTCATGTGCCTGCATTCTGAAGTATATACCAAAAAATAAACTTAGATATAAAGGAAACAGATATGTAACAGGGGTGTATCCACTGATTATATATATATATATATATATATATATATATATATATATATATATATAATATATATATATATATGTTTTATTAAACCAACCAACCATATATAAAATATATGAGCCCTGCGGTGTTCTGTTGTAATCTTACATAATATAGATCTTAGAATGACTTATTTATATGAAACACCTCGGAAACATTGAAACTAGTTTGTTATTTGAAAAAGCTTTTGAAAATGATCTTTCTGATTTTTATTCCTTTTTTCATCTTTTTTTTTTTTTGTACAGAAATGGCAAAATAGGCAAGAAAGAAAGAAACAAAAGAGTTTGAACTGAACTCGAAATCAGAACCTTCATTATAATAATAATAATAATAATAATAATGCTGAGATAGCCCAATTATGTCTTATTCATCTGTTACTTTGTAACTGTTTTTTTATTTTGTAGCTGTCTCCTTTTTATATGGCTTTATACAGCTTATCCACCTTTCTGACAGTTTTTGCAAATTTTTTTGTGCATCTATCCTTTAACTGTTTTAGCACCAACAAAACACAACTAAATGGAGTGTCAGGAAAGGTGTGCACGACCAGATTTGATTTGTTCAGTACTGAACTTCATCAGCAGAGATTAACTTATTTAACAAGCTTTGAAAATAACCGAAGTTCTAGTACTCACCGGTGAAGCTGATGTAATTCAAGCAGCAATAAAGGAAAACATTTCGACTGGGTCCAAGTGCTTTGACTGCCATTTTAGACAGAGGTGTCAACCACTACATGACTATGCCTTAGAAATGCAGTAACAGGGGCAGGAAATCAACAAAGCTCTGCGTAACCATAACCTTCCTACTAAATGCAAATCTAGGGCTTGTAAAATCGTGTTTTAATGTGTTGCTCGATTCATTCTAACCACAATGTAAAAACTATAACCTAATGACCACATTACATTGGACACCTCAGACTCGGAACCAGATTAACCCATCACGGGACCCGAGGCAAACATGCACTTCTGAGCCTCTATCTTCTTATATGAATGATAACAAATATATGATTATATATACACACACGCACACACACGCATGCATGAAAACAAATTATAGAAAAAATCTTTTGTAGCAAAAGTTTTGCTTTTGTGGATGAGGAAAAAGAAATTACAAGAAATAGATGTCTACAATGATTTATTTCAGCAATTATTTTGCTAAATAAATAATGCAAATTCAAAAGTATTCATACCTTGACACGAAAAATTAAATGAATAGCTAATTGAGGGACCTTTAGCAATCATTTTAAAAGATAGGATATTTGTCAATGAGCTTTTTGCATGAAACATAACGACTATCAGCATGACTAAATAGCTCGACCACTGATCCAAGGGAAGTCTTTAAATGCTTTTTAATCTCTGTTGATTTTTAATTGAATGTGTCTATTATGGGGTGGGATCTTGTAATGTGATGTGACACAAGCCTATATTGATTCAATAGATCTATTGACTACATGTTTGCAGATTCACATCTGTTTTTATATTAATGAGTGTTTTGATTTGGTATTGTTGGTTTGAAGGATTCACTTTATTGTTTGTTGCGTGTATTTCTAAATTGATTTAAAGGATTTTCTTCATTGTTTGCTGTGTGCATTTTAGATAGTCCTCTATGTTTGTGTTAATTGATGTATATGCAGCAATACTGACTCTAGTTAGGTAACATGTCTTGATTATTAATAGTGATTGTTGTTGATCTTGTCTCTATGCTTACAGTCCTTTTAGATATGACGAGTTTTAATGTCCTCTTTATTATTATTGTTTTACACTAGTCCTAGTTGCTGGTGCTTCTTTTATTGTATAGAGCTTCCAGCAATCCATTATGTTCAGACCTTCCTGGGAAAATCAAAATCTGGTGGCCACTATGCTCTACTCTCTTTAGATCCTGTTAGTATACCACCCTACTTGGGAAAGGGTTTTATTACAATATTAACGACAACCTTGGCAAGTGTAGGAAAACGTGACTGTCCGCTAGATGTATACAAGAGCGTATTGTTGTGCCAGTTTTCATCAGCTGCCAGATCCCGTCTAAGATCTGTCAAGGCAGTCACTTGTTACTGCTTAAATTCCATCTAGGCTATCCAGCATATTTCCAGTAACAAAAGAGCATTGCAAGCTGGACGATGTCTCCCGAGCCCGCTGTGCTTTGGCTGCTTGGTTCAAAAACGCTTATACTAATTCCAGCACAGTATTATTAATTGGTATTCTTCTTTTGATACTTTTCACTGCCGTCACATCAGGTGCAGGTATATCACATTCAAGCTGATTGGGAAAGCCACAGGCAATATAAAATATACCAGATTTCGATCCAAAATCACGGACATCTGTTTATTTTGTGGCTTTTTATTGACTGGCCTAAATGTATGGAGAGTAGCAAGCTTCAGTTAAATGCACTTACTTCTTTCTCAATCACCAATACAGCAAAGGCAGTGTGCTTTCCTTGCTTTACTGTTGATCGGAGGTGTTCTTTGACACGATTTGTTATAGAAAATGCTCTCTCTACAGGGTTGGGATAGTGTTTTCGGTGGTTCGAGGCTTTCAGTACAGATTTGTAATGTGTGTAATGCCCCCCTTTGCTCTCTCTACAGGGTTGGGATAGTGTTCTCGGTGGTTCTGGGCTTTCAGTACAGATTTGTAATATGTGTAATGCCCCCCTTTGCCACTTGCATTCTTCTTCTTCCTGTTTCTTGTGTTTATATTTTGCTGCCCCTGAAAGAGACATTGTTTGCTGTATTCAAGCAAAATCAAATTGACTGAATGTACTTGTGTCGCCGCGTGAAAGTGAGCGAGACAGAAAATGAGCAAGACAGAAAATGAGCGAGACAATAAGCTCCGGGTCAGCCAGTTTGATTTTGTAGGAACACAAGTAAGATACTCTGCGTCGGTTGAAAACTTTGCACGCAATTCGGTATCTGTTTAAATAAATGAAAAATCGTTTTGGGCCCCCCATGACTTTGGGCCCTAGGCAGGTGTCTAGTTTGCCTATGCGGTAATCTGACCCTGCTCAGATGTGTCCTTCCCTTGTAAAAGTTAAGCAAAGTATAAAAAATAAAGCACAGTGAGAGCATGGTACAGCATAGGTATGCATTGTAAATAACAGAGAAGTATGGTAAAGCATATTAATATACATGGAAACTCAGGGTAAACTGTGGTAAATGCATACGATAACCACTGGGAAAGCTGCAGAAATACCATGGAAAAATAAACTTTTAGAAGGGTCAGTGCACGCTGAATTACAAGAATCTCCTTGGTGTTGGAGTCTTGCAGCCCCGTAGCTGACTCGGAAATTATATGCAACGTTGTTGTGCCTGTTCTGTTATGGAGGTGCGAGTTTCTAAGCTTGTCAGTGGAATTACGGCACACTCAAATTAGAGGACTGGTATCACACCCTAAGTGGATTTTAAATAGCTGCATGTTGACATTTGCTTGTGCTTTCTGTTTTTATTGTAAATCCTCCTGCTGCCATTGTGTGTCACTTTGAATGGGCTTTTTATATTGTTTTAGGTGTGTGCGGTATTGTCCCATTTTAGCTGTATGATTTTGCACAGGGGTAAATCTTTTAAGTGTCTTTAGTTAAAAGCACACCTGAACACTTGGTATAGGAGGGAACCTGGGATCAGCCCCAAGCCCTATTTGAATGCACTTTTGCTGTTTTAAAACCGGTAGGACTTTTATTTTCTCCAAACAGTGGCTGCAAGAGTTTAAGCGTATTATGTACAATAAATACATACATTGATTTTTGTGGTTTTTAAATGAAATAATTGAACTTCTAGTCTGGTCTCCTGCCTGGTGCATTCTGGGAAATATAAGCATAGAAAGCCTGTATCCTATGCAAGTATTGTAAAAAAAAAAAAAAAGTATTCCTTCTGTGAGGAAATTCTGAAATCATATTTCAGGGGTCTTCCGCCTCTAATTCGGTAGTGGCGTAGTTGGACTATACTTGAGGCAGGCAGGTGACACTACATTATTCACACCCAACTCTATAGCGTTACATCTAGATAGCTGCATTTTAATAATATAAAAGAGCTATCAAACACTGATTTAAGGGTTAGTATCGGTAAATAACGTATTGTACCAGCACTGAGCAGCTTCTTCTTCTTCTTTTTTTTTTAACATTTCACTCTCACCCACATCCTGTTTATAATGCAGTGTTACTGTTTTGCAATATGAAGAAACAGAGCAACTTGTTGTTGTTATTTATATGGTACGTTCACTCCTGATCACCTGATCACCATAATACTGAAAGGATATTGTGGTCTTGGAGACAGTCCAACAAAGAGCAACAAGAGTATTCCTGTGGTTAGAGGAATGGCTTTGAAGATACAGGGTAACACTTTACATGGCCTCTCTAACTACTGTGCATTTACATAGCAGCTACTTAGCACATACATGTGTACTTATACATAATTACAATGCACTTAACGTGTCATTTCTTTGCACGATATAACCATAACCCTAACACCCAAACCTAACCCCAACCATTTTCTAATACAATTGTGTACTTATCTATCTATCTATCTATCTATCTATCTATCTATCTATCTATCTATCTATCTATCTATCTATCTATCTATCTATCTATCTATATCTAAATATATCTATATAGATATAGATATAGATATAGATAGATAGATAGATAGATTTATAGTGCAAAAGCATGTACATGTTAAGTACATTGTAACTATTCATTACAACATTTGTAATTATATAAGTCCACTTGTATTTACTATGTAACTACTATGTAACTACACAATAATTAAAATCACTTAATGTGAAGTGTTACTAGATATAGTAACTTGAGGGAACTTCAGCAACCAGGCAGTGCATGGAAGCAACGAAAAAGGCAAACAGAACGCTTGGTACAAATCAAAGGAGGCTATGATGAGGTTGAAGAAATGAACTAATCATTAAGGTGTCTCAATTCCAGTACTTCGGAGCCTACATATACAACTTACAGCAGAGTTCTGAAGTAAATTAAAAAAATAAAAAAAATAATAACTGTTGTTTGATTGCAGTCCCTGAGTACAATCTTCAAAAATACGTTGCAGGATGTCTCTTTCTTTTTATACAGAAATCATTTTTTACAGTTTTTGCAACTCAGCTGTGCGAAGAGATTACATATCTAATAGACACCCTACATATGAGAGGTTTACTGAAATAAGAACACATCTATAGAGTAAAAACACAATTTGGAAAAATCTCTTAAACAAAACCCCCTCAAACCCCAGTGACTTGTATTCTCTCTGTCACTTTTTCCTATTATTGAAGTAAAGAGTTGGCAGTTTGACTAATATTGTGACACGCCAACACACACACTTCTATCAGACAAACAAGTGATACTATCCTCAGTGAAAATGAACCCATACAATATAATTGATAACGTTTACTTTCATTAAAAAAAATGCCAACAAACTTGTACAACTGATTTATTAATAGAACGAAACTAAACTCTAACATCCATACTGGTATGGCAAACTGAAAGAGCTTTTTTTTTTCCTTATAGATGCTGCTATAATTAATTAAAAAATAAATTACTGCTAGAATTCTAATTGTGAAACTTCCACACTGTTTGACAGAGCTGTGCCAGAATGGACTGAGAAATGTATTTACATTTTATTAAAAAAATGTTATAGAGCGCAACAGACCACAATTGATTTGCAAAAAAAAAAAAACAGCACACATACATATACAAAAAACAGCACACAGCATGACATATCAGTGCCAAATCATCTGACAATACATTCTCCCAATAGAATTAACATAAACTGTGTGTAGAAATGTATTTGCACTCTGCAGGACCTTTTAATTTTAGCCTTTTTTTTAAAGTTTGATTCCAAGGCAACATTTTTTTATATAACAGAGCATTAATCACCTTTACTGCATAAAACAAAAACTCATGCTTGAGCTCGGGTGCACATCAGAAAGTGATATATTGTCAGAATGAGGTTGGCATACCAAAATGTGACTGCGTATAACTTCAGAAAATTGTATATTGTCATATTTTGGTATTTGTAACAAATTGAGATCTGGTGGCTGTCATACTACTGTAAAAAAAAAAAAAAAAACTCTTGTACCTCTTCACTTCTGCATACCACTTTATCATAAGTGTTTTGTTGTTAAAAGAAGTACAGATCCATTTTAAGTACTTTAATTGCATGCACCAATTTCTGATGGACTGTTTGTATTTCATGTACTTTTCAAGTTTCTGACAGGTGATTCAGTGCTACTGAAGTGGTACATTTATATTTCAACTAATTCTAGTTCATTAACTACTTTCTAACTAGACGTAAAGTCTGATTTGCAAAGGCGTTGCTCAGCTGCATAATCTGTGTGTTGATATGCTCCTCACTTGCTCTGGAACAGAAACCTTTTTTTCCTGTTACTCTGGAGGAAAGCAAAGCCCTATTATGTAATTGTGTATTCAGGTAATTATTTGTATATTAACGATACACCACATGCATACATTTCAAGATTTATTTCTAACAAAAGCCAGATGGAATTTTGGAACTGAAGAAGCCAACACTATGGTAAATATTAAATGATCATTGAAGCATGTAAATTTACAGCATGCTAAATGATTTCTAAGTAAACGCTGCATATCAGGTGCAAAGAAAAATACATAATTTGCGAAATTACAAGACCAACAATTGTACAGAAATAAAAGTACCATTGTTATTGAGCGTATAAAATGTTTTAAAAGTACATGTGGACTTTTCCTTTGGATAGTTTCTTTGTTACCATGATCCCTAAAAGATGAGTTAATTGGCTGTGTATTTGAATATTAAAAGTATTAATAAAACATCAATTAAACCTTTTCACTGAATACAATTTTAGGTGTTAAAAGGTGATAAGGGGAACATTATTCAGATGCTGAATTGAAATGTGTATTTCATTCATAGAAGTTGAATTAACCTGTTCAGTTGTTCATATTTTGAATCCCATCTGTTTTAAGATTTAGGAGAGTTTTTTTTTTCTTCTATTTACTACATATTTCTGCTATTAACTATAACTATTAACTCAGGTAGTCACTGTGTAATTAAAATGTGAGCCTTGCCTTGCCTCAATAAGGTGTCATTGTTTTGAAGCAATTGAAAAAGTATGCACAAGACAGACACATATAGATTAATAGTGAAAGTAATGGATGGATGTCTAGTGTTGGGGGTGCCAGCAACACGGAACGCTTCAGCACTGATAAAAATGCTGCACACCACCAAGTAACAAAGTGCCAAGTAACAGAGCGGACTGCTCTCATCCACTCCTGTTTTTAACTGAAAGTAATAAATCAGCAGAAGGTGCAAAAATGTGAGATACAGAGGATATGGTCTAATGAGCCAGACATTTGAAAATAATGTTTTTGGAACAGTATTACCAAAACTGTCAGGTGCAAAGTAGTTGAAAACTGGCCTGCTGTTGTTAAAAAGCAATCATTTGTATCAGATTCACCAGCGGTGCGTTCATAGTTTATTTGTGTTCTCTTACCTAATTTCTTTAATAAGAACCGTCATTGCAAAAGCGGTCAATAAATAGGCAATCCTGTAAAAGGAAAACTATAATTTTCTATGAACTGTTACCAACGTTAACCTGAAGAGCATTATATAATTTTTGGTGCATCAATTATCAGATGTTGTTGTGTAAAAGCAGAACTTTAAGGCACTGCGTGAAAGGTAATGTAGGTGATTATCACTTTTCAAGCACACACAGCCTAGGAATAGAGCCTCAATGTTGCAGGAACACCTGCAGTTCATTCACACACCACCAGCTTGTTACTCATTGAAGTTAGATGTTAGAATGGAAAACAACGGGTCCCCAGGACAAGGACTGGGAAACTGTGCTCTATAGTGTCATGGAATTAATCAAAACCCTTGAGCCTGGCACAGTGTGGAGAATGCATACAATAAATACTGGTATTCAGGTAAGCTCCTTGTCTAATCTGTTGCTGACTGTGGCTACAGCACGGGGGAGTGGAAAGTGGCAGATATGGAGGCGAGTCCATATTATATTAGAGACATTAAAATGGCCCATGGTACGACCAGATTAGTGTATTTATGTGAGCAGACTGAGATGGATAAGTATGAGACTTTTTATAACTGTCCTGCAGGGGATTCCACAAGATTTGGTTTGAGATTGATAAATTCCAGGAATAAACAAGCTTCTTCAAGACACCCCGATTATTGCTGTGACGAGTGCCAGCTAAGACAGGGCCCATTTTGTAGAAAGTTTGTACAGTTTGTTCCCCTGGAACATGTTGTGTTTATACTGAGGTTAGTTCAGTAGAGCCAGTGGTTAATTTCAATGGAAAGGAAAGAGCAACTTGCCTCAAGTGTGAACAGTCAGTAGACTGGAGAGCCATGGGAAGCATGGTATGTCTGCAGTGTAGTAAGCTTACTGAGGGGGCTGCAGTACATTACAGGTGCCAACCAGAGAGAGTTCACCATACCTGTGATGCAAGATTCTGGATGCCCAGGACCAGCCTTGCTGTTTGAGGGAGAAGTGGAGAACAGAATTGATGGTGTCTCTCTTGACCTGAAGAGAAGAGCTAGCTTGCTTGCTGCTAAATATTTTTTCATAAAGTATAGCTGCATGCTGCATTTTCTACAATTAAAAATAAACCTGTGCTTTCTGGTCAGTAGCACCAGTTTTCTCTAAAAGATGAATTATAGTTGTTTTTTGTTTTTTTAACACCTTTTCAGCAAAGCAGCAACACCTCGAGTATTTATAAACGAAGCCAGAGCTAAGGGCTTTTTCTAACAAACCATTTGCTCTGAAAAACAAACCTATACACAGTAACGGCCATCCAGACAGTGTATTTTTATCAGTCACAAAGGTCAGGGTGTGGTTTCGTCTTTTAGTATCGCTCGCTAGAGGCAGGTTTTTGAGGAAGTAGGCTGAAGTTTATTTTCTTTGAAGGTGTTAAATCAAGATGTATAACGAATATGCTAAACTTACTAATTAAATGTGATAAGCTTGTGATTTATATTTATTTAAACTAATGCATTATAATTATATTAGAGTAGTATGTGCATTTTGCTTAAACATGTTAAATATTTTGTAGTATGAATCTAAACATTTAGGGAAGCTTGATAGCTAGCAGACACATTGTAACCACACACTGCATGAGCAGGGGGGTTGTGGTGACGTCATGAAAGGTAGGTAGGCAGCAAATTGGACATAAAACTTTAATCAAATGATACCAAAGCATTCTTTTTCTGACCTCCGATCCTCAACTGAGCTTGTGAGAATTTGAACTCAGCCTTTGTAGTTGAATCCTGATATGAGACGCTGCCTGAAAAGCCTTTACCTACGACTGACTTCACCAAACCACTCTGAATCAATTGCACCTCAAAGAGAAGAGTAAGCATATATTCATTGCCTGAACTATAGATGTCTTGAGTAGAATTAATACATGCATTATGTACAGTGGTTTAGTTAAATTAGTATTCCTGTCTGAAAGCAGTAACTGATGGTTTCATTGTTTCTTGTTCAATGGTTCTTTAATACTTGTATGATATTTTTCAAACGTGATAAAACATCGTTAGAAACCTAATTTGTGAAACACTTGTATTATTGTAGCAGTAATACTCCTAATTAGGATAAAACACTGTTAAAAATGTTGTAATATTATCACTGTTGTGCTTCTTTAAATAGTCTCTCGAAAGGAGACTGGTATCCTAAATACAAATAGCATGTCTGTGTCTGTCTCTCGTAATGTTTAGTGGATTCAGTGGATTCATTTCACTCGGGCCCAGTGCATGAAAATGAGTACTGCTCCCTCCTGAGTTTCAGCTTCATAAGACTCGAACATGACAATAGCATCCACCAACAAAAGAGGCATCTATCATCTGCCACACTGATTAGCAGCCCTCAAAATAGAAATGTATGTTCATAAAGATAATTTACTTTAAGGATACACATAAGGCAACAAAAAATCGAGACAGAAGTAAAAAATTAATTTATATTTAAAACATTTTTATGTGCATATGTTTATGATGAATGTTTTACTGCTGTCAAAAATTGGTATTTTTATATTTAAACCATTTCCATGCAAATACTGGTTTCTGATGATTATCTTACTGTTGTCAAAAAATGGTACATTTGTATTTAAACCATTTCTCATGCATGTACATGTTTCTACTACTGTCAAAAAGTGCTTATTGGTGTTTCCTAGGTACCTGTACAGTGTGCTTCCATTTAAAATTCTCTCTTATACACTGTATGTGCATAGTGTGCTATAATAGAATCAGGACAAAAAAGAGAAACAAGAATAACATTCATAATTTAATAATATATGCAACTATACATACAGTTGTAGTCAAATGTTTACATACCCAAATGGAAATTTATAATTTCTAGAAATTTCTCAAAACCAAATAATTATAGGAGAAATCTCTCATAGGGAAAGTTTTGCCTTTGTAGATGAAGAAAAATAGTTACAAGAAATAGATGTCTGCAATTATTTATTTTAGCCTTATTATTTTGCAAAACTCCAAGCATGCTAATTCAAAAGTGTTCATACCCTGACAAGGAAGATGGAATTAATATCTATGACCATTGACCATTCTTTAATGCAAATTTGTTCCAGTCAAATTCTGAGGACTTCTCTTGTGCACAGCCTTCTTCAACTCATACCAAAGATTATCAAATCGGATTTAGATCGGGACTTTGACCGGGCCATTCCAGAACCTTGATTTTATTCTTCTTTAATCATTCTGAAGTAGATTCTGATGTGTGCTTTGTATCGTTGTTGTGTTGGAACGTCCAGTTGTGCTTTAAACCTAGTTTTGTAGTGGGGGGTTCCAGATGATTGGCCAATATCTTTTGGTATGCTATGGAGTCAATTTTTCCTTGGCCTGTGACCATTGAGACCTTCAGCATGCAATACTGGACCTGTGGTTGAAATGGAAACCCCAGTCACACTTGCAGCCAGTTCACTTTGAATATCTTTGGCAGTCAATCCTGGATTGTTATTAACCTTCCTCACAATTCTTTTACTTGTTCTTGGTGAAAGAACCTTCTTTCTTCCAGACCGTGGGAGTGTTATGACAGTACCCTGAGTCTTGTACTTCTTGATAACAGAAGCAATAGTTGAAATTGTGATACTCAAATGCTTGGAAATCTTCTTGTATCCTTCTCCAGCTTTATGACAATAAATAATGTTCTGCATAAGGTCTTCAGATAGCTCTTTACTTTGTCCCATAGTGATGTATTGGTAATGATAGAAATCATCCTATGACGAACCATTTTATACTCTCTAAGAATGTTCACCTACAAGCCAACATTTTCTAGACTTTTCTAGAATTAGGTTCTCCATTATCATTGAACTTTCTAGCACCTTGTAGATAATACTAACACAAAAGCAAAGGTTATGAATACTTTTGAATTGGCATTTTTAGAGCTTTGCAAAATAATGGCTGAAATAAATAAGTGTAGACATTTATTTCTTGAAACTTTTTTTCCTCATCCACAAAAGCAAAACAGCTGCTACAAAAGATTTTTCCTAAAATTCTTAGTTTTTGAGAAATTTCTAGAAATTATAAATTTCCATTGGGGTACGTAAACTTTTGACTACAGCTGTATTTTTTGTATATGCTACAGATTTTGCACACCCCTAGACTGAACTCTAGCAGCACTTATTACAGATGTAGTAACTTTTTTCTTACTTGGAAATGCAGTCTAGATGGGCCCATATCAAACACATTTCATACTGAACGTACAAAACAAAGTAAACATACTTTTAAATAGTTGTTTCTTAGACATTTATCTAAAAATCATATGCAGTTTTAACTTAAAATACAACTAAGCACAAAGTCTCTCATAGAATGTTAATAAATGGAAGGTTGTCCAGTGCTGGAATTCATTATAAATTTGCAGCCAATGTTTTCAAGTGTTTTTTGGCACTGAAGCAAGTGTTGTAAATGAGAAACAGCAGAGTCTGCAGCAGCTCTGTGTTGAGCTTTAAGAAACTACAGTACACAGCAGAGGGAAGTGTTCTGTGTTACCACAGCGCAATCACCATGACAGCAAACTGAACAAAACTAGGTTAGAAACTTCACACCTTGGTATCCCTGAATAGACAATTGTACTCTTTACAAATACACTGAACATATTTTGGCAAGTGCAACTGGACTCCTCATATTATTCATTTACTATCAATGCATTTTACCTTTTTTTCATTCAACCGAATGAACAAATGGATGTGTTTTTAAGGTCAGATGATAAAAGATTCTGCCATGGATCGAATATAACCCAGGCACACGTGTGCCCTGCACAAGCCATTAGTCAGGACAATGCTGCAGAGGTATAAAGAAGCCTAATGATTCTATCTTTGTGTTGTTTTTTCCTAATTAGTACTCTGCTTTTCCATTGTGCTGGTCCCTTTTACCTTTCTTCTTTACCTCGCCTCCAGTTTATTAATAAAAACAACAAAACAAAAGATGGGACACAACCCAACACTGAGTCCTTTTCCTTTGTTACACTTTTGTCTTGAAATAAATAAATAATGTAAAATAATATACGACTAACAAACTTTACCTGTTTGCTTGTTTCCTAAGCTGTAATATGAGGGTGGGCAGTACAATGTCTGTGTAACGCACAGAGCGGCACCTACAGGACACGATGCTTGTCAGAGAGCAGGGGCTTCAGTGAAAGAGCGAGCCTCCCCACAGGCAGCACTTTATACTGACCCAAACTTCCCACCCAGGAAACCCAGGAAACCCAGAACCCATAACTTAAGGTTCCTATGTGAGAAGTGCACCTCGAGATGTAGGGCTGTATGATCTATTTGGGAGGCAGATTCAAAAGGAGCACTATCCCTTTCTTACACCCTCCCCCAGCTTGTGAAAGATGTCCCCATTCTTGTTCTCTCTTCTTTTGATGGAAAGACATGGCTTGGCTGTGTTATTTTTCTATTTCTGGAACAAAGTCTTGGCAGGCATTGGCACACGATGGTGGGGTACCGGGGAGGGGAGGGACTGGTGTAGCAATGATGCCAGTCCTTTCTCCTCTGACTCCTATCCTCTGTCCTGGGGTCAGCCTCTAATTTCATTTCCAGCAGTGCTCTGTCGTCCGTATCAGAGGCAGCTCCAGACTGTAGGGTTCTATGCTGTCCTCCTGGACTCCGCTGGCAGGTGAAGTCCTAGTATAACTAAATGAAGGTATTGTAATCGCTCCTGCTAAAACTATTTCTGCACCTTTAAGTATTGTTGATACATATTGGACCAGTGGTAACACAATCTACAGAATGCATATTTTACACAGTTGTTTGCAACAGAGGTATTTTGTGCATTGTATTTACACACATGGTAATGAATTTACAATGTAATTTCTATATGACCGCTTGTGCAGATGGGACTTTGTCCCGGTTAAATAAAATTTTAAAAAATAAATAAATAAACATGAAGATAAAACCGGCTATAACCACTAGATGGTGATCTACAGTTATTTAAAGAATGCACATTATGTTACAGAAGATGAATCTGTTTATATGAAGTAAAAACGAATGGCAGCACTTTACATATAGTGTCTTTAATTAATGTATATTTACATAGTAGTTGTTTAGTAAATACAGGTGTACTTGCACATCATTACAATGTTTTCATGCATAGTTACAATGGACTTTTTTTGTACGCTATAACCCTAAGACTAACTCTAAGTCTTTTCTGAAACAATTGTGTGCTGAAACAATCTGATATATATAATATATTATATATAATATATATATCATATATATATATGGATATATATATTATATTATATATGTAAAAAAATATTTATACCATTAATGTTACATTAAATTGAAAGCCTTTGGTTGATTTGCTTTCACATTTGTATTCGAAGATATAATTTCTACACGTTAATTAGCAATTTAATAAGAATGTACAATTTTATAAATAGGCACAAATGTAACGTAATTGTTTTTTTTTTCTTTCATTATTGTAGTTTAATAATTGTATTTAATGATTGCTGGAATATTTTAATGACTCCTAAAATAATAATAATTAAAAGCTAAAGCTGAGCGGCCTGGGCTTAATTGTACATAAATGTATAGATTGTTTGAAATACACACACACACACACACACACACACACACACATATATATATATATATATATATATATATATATATATATATATATATATATATATATATATATATATATATATGTCAATGAAGTGTAATCAAGGGTATTAAAACAAGTAAAACTTTGGCTGAACTGATACAACCCGTTGTGGCTAAGTCTTTCAAAACTATATAAAAGTCCAAGATGGAGCGTTTGTTTCTGTGTTTTAGTACCATTTTATCATCGCTATTACAATCCATTCCTTCCATGGGTGGTTGTATTTTTTCGTGACGTGACATTTTGACGCCAGTTAACCGCCAGGCAATATAATAGCGTATGCCAGTTTCTCTGCTCAGTTACACACTCTACTTCCACGCAATCCTGCAGGCAAGCCATTTCAGCACCACGCAGTGTAAGGACAGCTCCCGTGCTTCTCCTGGGATTCAGCTTTCCAATACTCCTAAGCGTTTCGACATACAGTACTGTGGAGGTAATTAATCATCTCAACAGAGACTTCTGAAAACAAACCATTCATTGTACTATAAAGCAGAATTTGCAGTATTTGAAAGCGCAGCCCGTGCAAATGCCTGATTTGGGGTCGATGAATGTTACTCTATTACACTTTGCTGGCGGAATCCAACTTTTGGACGGAATGGAAATCACTGTAGTCCTGCCTGTTATTTTTGCTGTGATCTGTTTCATCGGAGTTGTGGGAAACCTACTCATATTAACGATCCTGATTCACGATTTTAGAAAAGGAAAGACTTCTATCGTCAATGCATTGGTAATCAACCTAACCACCGCCGACCTTCTGATTATATTATTCTGCATTCCTATCCGCGCTGTTACTTACTTCAAGCAATCCTGGACTTTCGGTAGCTTCGTTTGCAAGACGACAGATTGGTTTCTTCACTGTTGCTTGGCTGCCAAAAGTTTCACTCTGGCCGCCATGGGACAGGCACGGTACAACTATGTTTTGAACCCGCCAAAGTTTTTACATCTGCACCCAAAGCGCTTAATTGGGGTAGTTCTCTCAATATGGACAATATCGTCCGTGCTGCCGATCCCTCATGTGGTTTTTACTACCATGGAAGAAGAGCAAAGTAACACTCTGTGTGTTTTTGAGATACCATTTTACGCTTCAAACTTCATGAACGTGTTCAGTAAGATCTACCCAGTATTGGCTTATATGCTTCCCATGCTTTTCACAGTCACCTGCTACACGAAGACCATGCTGAGAACAAAGCCAAGGAGAAACAGGACACCGAATCCCCCGCACCAAAGCAAACGAATCACTCTGATGTTGATGTGTGTCAGCTGCGCTTATGCGCTCATGTGGCTGCCGGAGTGGATAGGTTGGATCTGGGCCCGGCACAGTTACAACAAAAGCAGTAACCCCCCGGCTACCTTTATGATCTACTCGCAGGTGCTGTTGTTTGTCAACAGCACGGTTAACCCGATGATATTAATGGCGATGTCCGAGGATTTCAGAGACGGGTTCGCTAGCATTTGGAGATTGGTGAAGCGCAGGAAGCCAAGGGGCGCTGGGGAGAACAGGAGTCCAAAGGCAGAGGAAAACGGCGCAGAGATGGGGACCAGTGTGATTCATTCCCTGCAGGACCTGCAAACGCTGCCCATACAAGAACATCCAGAAGCATCCGCGAACAAAACAGGGATAATTCTTCCAGACGTAGAGCACTTCTGGCAACACAGAAGAAGCACAAACGCAGCAGAGGAAACAGACCCCATTCCTTGGGAACATCAAGAAAAACAGCAGAACCCCCAGTGACTGGTCTTTCTGCACACGATTTACTGTAAAGTTCGTTTTTAAATGGGAGTGGGGGGTCTTTAAAAAAGCAAGTTGCACCAATCAGGCTTCAGAAATTAACAGTTGGATTTAAGGTTAAACTTTTTTTTTAGCCTAGGACTGTAACAAAGATTTCAAATTTCGAGACCTTGTTTCAGTACTTTAATTTCGTGATTTTTAAGTATTATTCCAGTCTTGTTCAGATCTCACATTCACACGAAAATAGCCTTTTTATTATTATAATCTATAAACTGTTTACCATTTACAAAAAAAAAAAAAAAAAAAAAAACTGTATATCCTTGGAAAGTCCACTATACGTTCTGCTGGAAACCATTACAGAGTAGAGTGAAAACCTCGTTGGCTGATTATATTTGTACACTTTCATTTTGAACACATAAAGCGGTTGACCAGCACATCGTAATTAAACTATGCGATTAATTCAATAACGATATTAGATTAAGCAGTTGTCTCTGTAATACTATGATATCGAGCAGTGGTGTTTCTTAAACGTTTTGTTGTATGTGTACTGACATGTAACTGTAGTTCAGGTTATCTTAACTATATATGTTATATAAGGCAATGTGATATTTTGCACAATGGAGTGTTGGTCTATAGCACACTTTGAAAGCTGTACATATTTTCCATGTTTGTGATATTGTATTTGAAATAAACAAAATATTTAAAAAATGCTTTACTGATTTATTCAAGTTGATGCAGGGAACAATTCCAACCATTAAGACATTAGTGATTGTTATTGTACCGGTATTCAACATATTTGACGCAGAAGCACCGTAGCAGCGCATACATAGACTAACTGTAAATGGTCATTGAGAAAAACGGCCAAAGCAACGGAAAACCCAACAACAATGGATTTGGTGACGTACAATGCCGTTTTGGTTAAATGTGCCAAATGTTATGTTGTTCTTAATCAGATATTTATTTAATGCATATATTAGAAGGTAAATATAGCTAACACTTAAAAAAATGTTTTGGTGTTTAAATTTGTTATAAACAGTCTTTTCTGATACAGACCTGCTCTTTATACTCTGCTAAAAGATGATTGTATTATTAAACTGGAATCGTAAAACGATAGTGGAGTGACATAGTACACAAGACTATTGCAATTTTCCAGTAGGTATGAGATAAGACACATAGCTAAACTGAAAGCTTTTCAAGGGGCTTGGGTTCCATGAATCCAAACAAAATACATATTATAAACTATTAATACAATAGAACACAACGATGATAACGTACTTCATTAAAAGAGGAGTGGGGTGGGGGGTGGAGATGTTGTTGCAAGTGCAAGAAAATTGTAATATATAGCTAAACCCAGTCTTGGCCCTTTTTATTGTGTTAACCTTTTCAACACTGCAGATATGTGTATAGCTATAGAAAAAACAACTCAACTAATAGCAGCAGAGTAGTAAGATTATACAATGCCCTCTTTAGACCCCAGCTAGAATACTGTGTGCAGTTTTGGTCACCTCACTACAAAAAATACATCACTGCACTGGAGAAGGTACAGAGAAGGGCAGCTAGGCTGAGCCCAGGACTTAATAAGCTATGAGGAAAGGTTACAATAATGACATCTCTTCAGCCTGGAGAAAAGAAGGGACAGAGGGAACTTAATTGCAATCGTTACAAACACTGATAGTACAGATAAAGTGAACTCAAGACACTACTTTAAGTTTAGCACAGAGAAAGGAACAAGAGAGCATAACTGGAAGCTGAGTAAAAGTAAGTTGAGAACAGAAGGGAGGAAGTTCTTTTTTTACAAAGACAGTTATAAATGCATGGAGTAGCCGACCAGGTGAAGTAGTAGGATCCGATTGGGAGGCTTCTACGCCCAGGTATTTTATTTTATTGTACGTGAAGAAATGGCTTTGGGCGGGTGCCTAATTTTTGGTATAGTTTTGGGCATTTGTGTAGGTATTACATTTGGTTTTAAAGTGTTAACGGTATTTTCAAGCATTTTAAAGCTATATGATACATTGTTAAGCTATATGATACATAACCCTTAAGTGTTTACGTCACTGTTGCTAAACATTGTGACAATAACACACATCGATATCTGTGGCTATGACGTACATTGCATTATGGGTAAAGTATGTTTTGTGCGCACCTGATAACAGAGGATGTACACCGATACAAAATATATAGGAACGAGTGGAAGTCTGATCGTAAATTAAACCTAGATAGTGTTCTCTCGGATGTAATTTCTTAAAGATGGCAGTTGAAATAGAATGGGATTGAAACTGTTGTCAAACATAACCCTAACCCTAACCCTTACCTGTAATCAGAATGTTTTTGTTTGTTTGTTTTTTTAACACATTTTAAATGCAAAGGTTTATTGATGTATAATATAAATTATAATAGAGAAAGCAATTGTATTTTTCTAATTAAAATAGCCTAATAGCTTTACTAGTCGCTTAACCCTGGTTATAAAACGTTCTTATTTCTCTTTAAAGACCTTTGCTTACGCATTTGCACTAACCACTCGGTAACTACCGGTAGCTACACAGAGGGCGTGTTTCTGCGCTGCTGAGTTCTGATCATTCTAACACCTTAAGATAAAATGCTAGCAAGAAGCTGGAAAATACCATATTTACTGGGTTACTTTTAGAGCTAGTTTGGACCTCCAGCAGCCCAGGCGTTGCTATTCTTCTTATTTGAACACACTATGGTAGAGTTGTGGAGGTGCAAGGTGATGCAGCTAGGTGGAGGGTAGGTTCAAATTCAGCTCAGGTTTAGTGGTCACAACTTTGTCATTCTATAAGAATGACCCCAAATCATGCATTCAAATTTGAACAGTGTTTACCACGTATTAGCTCCAAACAGCCACATTACATTCTACATGGAACATTATTGTTTAGATACAATATGTGCTGCTGGTATTAACAGAGATCGGATAGCTGACACATCGGTGGTCCACAATGCCTGGAGTTATTGCAGCTTCTCTGTGTGTGTCACCTCTATGCCAGGTATATCTACTATCGACTACAGCCTGTTTTTGTTATTTTACTAATTATCAATATAAGTTAGCCTTTCAGCTGCTACTCCATTCAAGTGCAACCAACAACTAACCACCCTCTTTTACAAGGTTACCTTTGTAAAATTTTTAAAGTTTCATTTCCCAAACATTTCTGCACATGTGTTATCGCTCTAATTATTTTAACCTACATTACCATAGCAACTGTACGTATGCCACAATCACCTCAACAAACTGATTTAATATTACCAATACATTTTACTTTCCTGTGACATTTCCATTCTACACCAGGACTGAAAGACAAGGGTGTTAAAGTTAATCCCTCTAACTTTTCACGAACACTACATTTACAAGCACCAGCTTTATATATATATATATATATATATATATATATATATATATATATATATATATATATATATATATATACACACACTGTATATATACTGTATATATACTGTATATATATATATATAGTCTACATGTAGGTATTTACAGCACACCCTCGCTATAACAAACCTGTTGGCGCCCAAGCCTTTTGTTCATTATATGAAGGGGTTAGCTATAGCGACAGGACCATCAAAATGAAGAATAAACTGTTGGAGTAAATTAATGAGATGAGAATGTGAATACAAGTAGAATTACATATACCTGCTCGTCTCACGTATGCAGTATTCTGTCTTTGCTTGATTCTATTTGTTAAAGAATGAAAACGCAGTACAGAACGCACAAATCCTCAATTGAAGCTGAACATTTATTCAAAACCAATCTGACATGAATCATTTCAAAGTGTACCAAATCTTAATCCAACATGCAAGAATCCTAAACTGAGCTTCTATTCTAAATCATCCCAACATGAAAAGTTAATCATGTCCTCGTTTAGTTTGTTGTTTTTGTTTTTTTCCTTAATCAATTTTGCTTGCCATATCGTTGCTGAACAAGCCAAAAAAGTGCTTTTTGACACCCCATATTCATGACAGAGACAATGCTGCATTACTCCTTCTTTCAAACTATCAATATATTTTGCAACTTTGTCGCAATATAAAATGATTTTCGTTTCAGAGGCATACTTACAAAGAACATTTTTTATTTAGACAAAAGAGTTGACTTCACTGTAGAGGTGGTGTCCTGTGCGTACAGACCGGGATGTTGACAGTGAGTTGACTTCACTGTGGAGGTGGTGTCCCGTGCGTACAGACCGGGATGTTGACAGTGTGTTGACTTCACTGTGGAGGTGGTGTCCCGTGCGTACAGACCGGGATGTTGACAGTGTGTTGACTTCACTGTGGAGGTGGTGTCCCGTGCGTGCAGACCGGGATGTTGACAGTGTGTTGACTTCACTGTGGAGGTGGTGTCCCGTGCGTGCAGACCGGGATGTTGACAGTGTGTTGACTTCACTGTGGAGGTGGTGTCCCGTGCGTACAGACCGGGATGTTGACAGTGTGTTGACTTCACTGTGGAGGTGGTGTCCCGTGCGTACAGACCGGGATGTTGACAGTGTGTTGACTTCACTGTGGAGGTGGTGTCCCGTGCGTACAGACCGGGATGTTGACAGTGTGTTGACTTCACTGTGGAGGTGGTGTCCCGTGCGTGCAGACCGGGATGTTGACAGTGTGTTGACTTCACTGTAGAGGTGGTGTCCCGTGCGTGCAGACCGGGATGTTGACAGTGTGTTGACTTCACTGTGGAGGTGGTGTCCCGTGCGTGCAGACCGGGATGTTGACAGTGTGTTGACTTCACTGTGGAGGTGGTGTCCCGTGCGTGCAGACCGGGATGTTGACAGTGTGTTGACTTCACTGTGGAGGTGGTGTCCCGTGCGTGCAGACCGGGATGTTGACAGTGTGTTGACTTCACTGTGGAGGTGGTGTCCCGTGCGTGCAGACCGGGATGTTGACAGTGTGTTGACTTCACTGTGGAGGTGGTGTCCCGTGCGTGCAGACCGGGATGTTGACAGTGTGTTGACTTCACTGTGGAGGTGGTGTCCCGTGCGTGCAGACCGGGATGTTGACAGTGTGTTGACTTCACTGTGGAGGTGGTGTCCCGTGCGTGCAGACCGGGATGTTGACAGTGTGTTGACTTCACTGTGGAGGTGGTGTCCCGTGCGTGCAGACCGGGATGTTGACAGTGTGTTGACTTCACTGTGGAGGTGGTGTCCCGTGCGTACAGACCGGGATGTTGACAGTGTGTTGACTTCACTGTGGAGGTGGTGTCCCGTGCGTGCAGACCGGGATGTTGACAGTGTGTTGACTTCACTGTGGAGGTGGTGTCCCGTGCGTGCAGACCGGGATGTTGACAGTGTGTTGACTTCACTGTGGAGGTGGTGTCCCGTGCGTACAGACCGGGATGTTGACAGTGTGTTGACTTCACTGTGGAGGTGGTGTCCCGTGCGTACAGACCGGGATGTTGACAGTGTGTTGACTTCACTGTGGAGGTGGTGTCCCGTGCGTACAGACCGGGATGTTGACAGTGTGTTGACTTCACTGTGGAGGTGGTGTCCCGTGCGTACAGACCGGGATGTTGACAGTGTGTTGACTTCACTGTGGAGGTGGTGTCCCGTGCGTACAGACCGGGATGTTGACAGTGTGTTGACTTCACTGTGGAGGTGGTGTCCCGTGCGTACAGACCGGGATGTTGACAGTGTGTTGACTTCACTGTGGAGGTGGTGTCCTGTGCGTACAGACCGGGATGTTGACAGTGTGTTGACTTCACTGTGGAGGTGGTGTCCCGTGCGTACAGACCAGGATGTTGACAGTGTGTTGACTTCACTGTGGAGGTGGTGTCCCGTGCATGCAGACCAGGATGTTGACAGTGTGTTGACTTCACTGTGGAGGTGGTGTCCTGTGCATACAGACCGGGATGTTGACAGTGTGTTGACTTCACTGTGGAGGTGGTGTCCCGTGCGTACAGACCAGGATGTTGACAGTGTATGTTTATATTATCTTTTTTAGATTTTTTTTAATTTGGGGTCCAGGGGCCAGGTTCACCGGAAGCCATAATAGTAGTATAAGATTTCATGTGAGATTTTCAAATGTCACATTTTAAAATTGACAGTTTTTTGTAAGTAATTCAACATGTCAAGGTAAAATTATTCAGCAGGTTTCACCGGACTGTACCAACACTGCCCCTTGGCCCTCACCCCCTTCACTTCATTACAAGCTGCTTGTATTTCTATTTCTTTTCTTCATTTCCCACTGGACTATAAACTGTCTGTCTTTTCACACATTGTCCTTGCCTCATTACAGACTCTTCTTCTTCTGTATTAATGTCTCCCTGCTTCCTATTACAAGCAGTCTGTTTATTGCCAGACTCCTCTTTTTGAGTTCAGTAAATGCCCAAGACAGTGTTTAAAATGCAGAAATGGATCTGTTGGCATGGCCTAATTACAATAGCAAATTGGGAAATGAATACAGTAGTCACCAGTCTTCTATTTAAGAGTGTGCTGCAGTCAAGAAAACTCCACAGGGTAACGGAAACGATCTGTGCATGAAAGTTATTTAGAACATGAATAATCATGTACTGAAGCAGCAGCGCTGTATTATCAACCGTGCATTCTCATATTATGCTCTTGACTGCATATTTCTCATTGAAATGCACATACTAACCAGCAGACATATTCAGAGGGTCTGCATAATCTTACAGTACCTGAAAGGGAAGCAGAGTTTGGATCGGTGTTCAGGAGCAGTTTCGGAACACCAAAAATGGGAGGTGCCCACCTGATGACCCCTGCGAAGTGGTCCATTCCAGACTGTTGCCATGCTGAGGTGCTAGTGAGGCCACACTTTGGTTGATCCCTGGAGCCAGTATTACACTTCAGCCATCAACACTGGGCCACATTTTGTGGAGGAAAAGCACTGAAGCTACGTCTTGGTTCCCACCACTACTATTGCATGAAGTAAATAACAGCTCCTCTCGTGTAATGAAAATCATTATGTTCTGAAAGAGTTAAACATATTTGTATAAAACCAAGAGTTTATCGGATTCTAGCCAAACGCAACCCAAGACATTTATAGGTGACTGGGAGTGTATGATAAGAATGTGTTGAAGTGTTTAAAGCTGCAGTACCACTTCAGGGCTCTCAAGTTTTATTTCTCCATCAGAACCCCTTGATGGAATTATGCTGTGTTATACTAAGTAACAGTGTTTCCCTTTACACTGGGAGAGCATTATCAAACTGTGCATTTAAATAACATACTTGTGCTGTATGATTAGTGAAGGCTTTATCAAATAACTAAACATTTTTGTGGAATACACAGACAGTTCAATAAGCTCCTCATATACAAGCTTCAACTGGTTAAATTGTGACTGGCAGCCAGTTAGGTGGTTAACCTTTCATGTCTTTTTGAAAATATGTTTTTTGTTATCTTTCTCAATCAAGGCCTCAGCTGGTGGCCTTTGCTGGGCTGGTCCGCTTCTCTCAGAACCAGGCTGACATTTAAACTCACAAACCCAGCCCTGAAAGGAAAGGTCAAAGGCACCTGGCACGTCTCGTCTTGCCTGTCAGGACTAAGCAGGTGAATACACAAGAACTGCCTTTTCACTTCTTTTCATTGTTAAAGAAGATTAGCTGATTGCTTGAGTGAAAGTTTGTTTTGACAGGAGCATTGTCTTCTTCTTTATTTGAGTGTACTGTAAAATAGATCACTTTTAAGACTGCACAATATAACACACCCTAAACACAAACTATTAACTTGTTAGAGAAACTCATGGTTTCACTGCTACAAGCATTGTTTACCGGAACAGGTTTCAGTCATGTGTGTCATTAATTTGTCATATGTGATAGCCACCTATATTCCACAAATATTTTTATTTTGCAAAGTCAAATGTTTAGTGTATTAAAGCACAACGCAAGCCGAAATGAAATGAATGAGGTCAGTCCATGAAAGCCTCAGGTACAGTAAGTGGAAGATTAAACCAAACAAAGTGATATGGACCTGAGCAGACTTTTTGACAGTTCATCTTGTCTTTTCCCATGACTTCTATAGTTGTGCGTGGATGTCTTAACTTCAAGGCCTCCTCCCAACCATGGTCATAGATATTGAAAATCATGAAAGTAGTTTAGGTCCCTTTTACTGAGCACAACAAATTTCCTGAGGATGAAAGGGAAAGATTAAAGTGTGCGGGGGAGGTAAGGCTTTAGAAGGCTCACACATTGCCATGGCAACCACAACGTATCTTGCCTTCCGAAGACTGTTGATTATTGATAGACTTTCACCGACTGTGTTTTCTCTTTTGCTGTTTTTCAATTTCCCTTTTCCTCGAAATAGAATTTAATAGAATAGAATTGCAAGAGAACTGGAACCAAAGGAAACAAATAAGTAACTATAAGTGTTGGAAGTACCTAATAGCTGCTAAATGAGAACAAAAAAAAAAAAAAAAACAGCTAATAGCTCATTTTGTAATCTTCGATTCATTCAAATCCAATGACAGAATGAACTGCTAACTGCACTGTTCCAAATTACCACGTTCTGTAGAAAAAAAGGATGCTGTCATGAACAATATTGTATAAACCTCTGTGACCACAATAAGACCTTTGTGTTGTCATGAACAATAGTGTATAACTCTCTCTGTGACCAGAATAAGACTTTTAGCTGTCCACTCCCACCTCCACACACCTGATTGCAAAGAAAACAAATACAATCCATTTACAGCTGTAGAACTGCAAAGACGCTTTTCATTTACAGCTGTAGAACTGCAAAGACGCTTTTCATTTACAGCGGTAGAACTGCAAAGATGCTTTTCATTTACAGCTGTAGAACTGCAAAGATGCTTTTCATTTACAGCTGTAGAACTGCAAAGAGGCTTTTCATTTACAGCTGTAGAACTGCAAAGACGCTTTTCATTTACAGCTGTAGAACTGCAAAGACGCTTTTCATTTACAGCTGTAGAACTGCAAAGACGCTTTTCATTTACAGCTGTAGAACTGCAAAGACGCTTTTCATTTACAGCTGTAGAACTGCAAAGATGCTTTTCATTTACAGCTGTAGAACTGCAAAGACGCTTTTCATTTACAGCTGTAGAACTGCAAAGACGCTTTTCATTTACAGCTGTAGAACTGCAAAGACGCTTTTCATTTACAGCTGTAGAACTGCAAAGACGCTTTTCATTTACAGCTGTCGAACTGCAAAGAGGCTTTTCATTTACAGCTGTAGAACTGCAAAGACGCTTTTCATTTACAGCTGTAGAACTGCATTTACAGCTGTAGAACTGCAAAGACGCTTTTCATTTACAGCTGTAGAACTGCAAAGACACTTTTCATTTACAGCTGTAGAACTGCAAAGACGCTTTTCATTGACAGCCCTGGAGAGACAATAAGAGATCGAGCATCAGGTATATTCTAAACCTGAATGTTTTAATTAGGTATTATAAGTTGCTGCTACCCTAGCATATGAGGAAAAATAACAAAAACATATATTTCACTTTTTTACAATTCTTGCTGTTTAATAATAATGTATTTATATTTCATGGCACACATTTTAAATGAGGATTTTTTTCCACTTATCTACACACCATACTCTATACTGTTAAGGGGGAAAAAAGGGTTTTTTGAGAAAAAAAAGTATTAAAAATACAAAACTGAAAGACATAATTGGATAAGTCTCCACCCCCCTGAGTTAATACTTGGTGGAAGCACCTTTGCAGCAACTACAACTACAAGTCTGTTGGGATAGGTCTCACCCAAATTTGCATACCTAGATTTGGTAATATTTGACCATTCTTCTTTACAAAACTGTTCAAGCTCTGTCTAGTTCCTTGGGGAGCACTGATAGACAGCAATCTTAAAGTCATGCCACAAATATTCGATTGGATTTAGGTCGAGGCTCTGACTGGGCCACTCAAGGACATTTATCTTTTTGTTCCTTATCCACTCCAATGTAGCTTTGTCTGTGTGTTTTGTGTCGTCGTCATGTTGAAAGGTGAACTTCCGTCCCAGTTTCAGCTTTCTTGTAGAGGGCAGCAGGCTTTCCTCAAGGACTTCTCTGTACTTCACTCCATTCATTTTCCCTTGTATCCTGACAAGTGCCCCAGTCCCTGCTGATGAAAAACATCCCCATAACATGATGCTGCCACCACCATGCTTCACAACAGGGATGGTGTTCTTTGGGTGATGTGCTGTGTTGAGTTTCTGCAAACATAACCCTTTGCATTTAGGCCAAAAATTTCCATTTTAGTTTTGTCAGACCACAAAACTTTTAACCACATGGCTACAGAATCTCCTGAGTGGTTTTTTGCATATTTCAAATGGGATTCAAGGTGGGCTTTTTTGAGTAATGCCTTCCTTCTTGCCACCTTACCATATAGGCCAGACTTGTGGAGTGCTTGGGATATTGTTGTCACATGCACACTTTGACCAGTCTTGGCCATATAAGCCTGTAGCTCTTGTAAAGTTGCCATTGGCCTCTTGGTAGCCTCTCTGATCAGTCTCCTTCTTGCTCAGTCATCCAGTTTGGAGGGACGGCCTGAACTAAGCAGGGTCTTGGTGCCATACACCTTCCACTTCTTAATAATCATCTTGACCATGCTCTAAGGGATAATCAAGGCCTTTGCAGTTTTTTTTATACCCATCCCCTGATCTGTGCCTTTCAACAACCTTGTCCTGGAGTTCTCTTGAAAGCGCCTTGGTGCTCATGGTAGAGTCTTTACTTTGAAATGTACTACCCAGCAGGAAACCTACAGGAACTGCTGAATTTATCTTAAAATTATGTGAAACACTACAATTTAACACAGGTGGAGGCCACTTGGTCTGTGATTTTGAAGGCGATTGGTTACACCTGAACTAATTTAGGATTGCTATTACAAGGGGGAAGGACACTTATCCAACCAAGCTATTTCAGTTTTTATTTTTAATACATTTTCTACAAATTTCTAGAATATTTTTTTCACTTGGAAGTTGTGGGTTAGGATGTGAGCTCAAACACAGAGACATGTGAGCTTGTGCTTGAATCCTTTCTTTACCAGTGAGGTTCAAATTCATAACTATTTCTGGCAACCCAAAGCAATAATTAGGTCTCTAATTGCATACTTTGCTCTTACTAGGACTGAAGCCATTGTATTTTGTATCTTGCTCTTAATTGTACTGTAATTCTTGATATGTATTTTCTATAACAATTTTAAGTCTCTCTGGGTTAGGGCACAGCACCAATAAATAATAATAATAATAATAATAATAATAATAATAATAATAATAATAATAATAATAATCTAGCAGGTTCCTTCCCTGATTTCTATCAACTGATTTTTAGGGTTAGTCTCTTTAATCTGTGGAAAGCCTCTCATAATACGCATGTTAATAAGCAAAGCTGCCCCATTAAAGAAAATACTAATCTGTTATTATGATGTTAGCTAATAATAGTGTTTGGTTGTTAGTTGTTTTATTGGCAAGATTTTTCATTTATTTTAATATGTGTAATTACTCAGCTAAATTTACTTGTTCTGACAGTTTTAATGCAAAATATATTCATCATAGAATCAGGACATCTCTTGCTAAGCATTGCTGCCTCCCATGTCAAAATGTCAGCTGTTTTGTTACCTCTCAATATGCTAACCTTTTGGTGGGTAACACATTTAAGATGTGCAAAGTCTTCCTTTTGAAATGGATAACGTGCTTTTTGCCCAGCGCACCAGGTGGTCCAGTGCCTTCTCCCCTACCGTGTGCTGCCTGTTTTGTTCCTACAGGATAATGAACTTAACCTTTTACACCATTTTATCTTTGAAACCAAATAGAAATCAAAGGCTTTGAAGGCTCTTGGGTGTACTTGTTGGATTTTAATCCGGTGACCTTTGATGTCTGTTTGTATGAAACTGAAAAATATCAGTGAACCTAGGTGCGTCATTAAAAATAAAACTCTAGAATATTTTAATCTTTTCATTTTGTATCTTTATTATTGTTTTTTTAGACTTTTGTAATTGTTCTATTTTTACAAACTAGCTTTTTACCTAAGTTTTTTTTTCTAATTTTACAAGAAAAAACATTTTTTTTTAAATGCATTTTATATTTTGTTTTCTGTTTTATAAAATTCTGTATTAGACTGGGTGACAGGGTAGCATCACGGCCCAAGATGTTGCCACACACGTTTAATCACAGCAGTATATACAGACAAAAGCACATTAACAAATAAAAAGGGACTAGGTCCTAAACAAGAGGTCTACACAGTGGTCCTCAAAGTGGTGGCAGCTGTTTTTAGATTACGGGTCGTGAACACATTTCTTGCGGCTCTGTTGACAGCGCTGTGCTTGTATGTACTCGACATTTTTTTTTTCCTGAAGGGCTTCTGCGTTACGATCAACCAATTGAATATCTGCATTGTCTCTGCAGTGGCCCAGTCATAAGTTAGCTGGGTGGGACATAAACTGTGTCTGTTTCAGTTAGAGGTACTGACAGTAAATTACCGTTCACAGTATTCTGCATGAAAATTGATGGCGAGTGAGCAGCCAATGGGAAAGTGAAAGATCTGACAGCTGTCCAATCATTCGTGAGCAGAGGCGGGTGTTTATATGTCTGGTAAGCACTGAATTTCGCAGATTGTTATTGAAAAAAATAATACATTTCAACATGAACAAAACATACTATCTCTGTATTTTTATTATTTCACCAGACATGGGAAACACTGTAGTATGTTTAGTTACGAGTCCACTTTTTTCTGAATAATTGTACTGGAGATGAGCGATCTTTAAAACAGAGTAGTGTCGATAAATTTGTCAAATTGAAACAAAGCGAGACGCTGTCTATCGTGTTATTTTAGTTTATTCATGGTTATCTGTGTAAACATGCTATTTAAAAATATTTGCATTGCGTATTTTATGTAAATTATTTAACGAGCGCAGCACGCAATTACTGCCTGAGACAAGTGAGCCAAGAATAGATAGATAGATACACACACACACACACACACACACACCCACACACCCCACCCACCTACCTACCTACCTACCTACCTACCTACCTACCTTAAACCAGACTGTTTTTAATTGAATGGTTTAATTGTTCGTGTGTGTGTGTGTGAAAACGCTTTGGGATCCTTGTATTGAAAGGTGCTATAGAAATGTGAATTGTTGTTGTGTATTGATGAGGCTTTTTTTCTATATGTCACTGTATTTCATATGTTTCCCTCCATACCTGCAAAAACGTGTCTCCCTCTAGTATAATGAAGTCAAAATAGTACTAAAGCTAATGAAACATTGATGATGTACTGTGTAGGTGTAAAATTGAATGCATTTATTGAATTAATATTGTCACATGCACACATTGCCATTGTGTATTTGCGCATTCTTACTCATCTGCACACATATTAAATATTTGTACTTGCATTGAAATCTGCCTCATCTTTGAATACATTTGTTGGTACAGTAATTTTGCCTTGTCAAATCGTGATAATGTGACCTTTCAGCTCTCGATAATACAGTCAAATTGGGCCTACAGAACCCAGAGCCACTTAAAATGAAAAAAAAAAAAAAAAACTAAGGGAAAGTACCATTTATTTGCCTATTTTAGAATCCTGTATTCAGGGAAACCAAGATATTTAGTGATCTGAGTGGGGTAAAATGGATCCACTCAGTAGTTCTGCATTATTTAATCTGTTCTAAGACTTGCAGAGGGTATGTATGCTTTTCACACAAGCCTGCTACATGGTGTATAAAAGATCAAACAGATGGTTTGCTGTTGTCTGTGTTGAACAAAAATCCAGTCTTCCTCTGGGTTTTATATGAAGAGTCTTTGGGTTCCCTCCCACCCCTTCTCCTTTCTCTAACTCCTAAGGATTGGCTGAAGCTCCATGTCCATTGTCCTGGCAGGCATCTACTGTAGAGAAAAATCAACCTCTAATGAGAGCTATGATTACAAAAAGAAGACCAGGCTAGATACATACTATTTGCAACCCGCTCCATTTATAATGGAGCAGGTGTTCTTAGGTACATCTTTCAGATTTAAAAGATTTTTACCTCACAAGCGCTATTAATAACAATACAAAAAAAACACTTAGGATATTTTTTGGAATGTTTTTTTTTTTTTTAGAATGTAAACATTCTCTTAGGATATGTCTTGCATTGAAAAATGAAAAAAAAAGAATTGATGAACCTTCTTTAAAAACAGGTGAGAAAAGCTTCATGAATAGCAAATGTGATTTAATTAATCAAAAAAAGATGTGAAAAACTGAGCCCACAAGCTTCATACGGCCGGTGTTTCAAAGAAAATGTTATCGGATAGATGAGTAGGTGAGACTTGATGTTAGGTGTTTCTTGTAAAATGTTATCACAATTTAAGAATACCAAAAATATAAGAAAAAGAAAAGAAAGGACTTACACAGACCCCATCTCCTCTTATCTCACTGCAAAGCAAGCTGTTTTTTTCGACCTAGGGGATTAATAGCGGATGTTGACAAGATATTGGCTCCTAGAGGACAAAGGCCAGCCCTGCAGGTCTCTGCTTGAGCTCAGGGGCCACTGTATCACAATGAGGTGACTCAAACCCGATGGCATTGCCTCCCAAGCACACTTAAACTGTCAGGAATCCCCAGTGAAGATCAACAACTTCTCACAACCAGGATGCAAACCTGCTCCCCTCCCTTCACTGCCTGACTCACCCTGCACTCTTTTTACTGCCTGACTCACCCTGCACCCTAATCACTGCCTGACACCCTGCACCCTCCTCACTGCCTGACTCACCCTGCAAATTCCTCAGTACCTGACTAACCCTACACCCTTTTCACCCTGCACGCACCTCACAGCCTGACTCACCCTGCACCCTCCGCACTGCCTAACTCACCCTGCACACTACTCACTGCCTGACACCCTGCACCATCCTCACTGCTTGACTCACCCTGCACCCTCCTCACTGCCTGACTCACCCTGCACGCTCCTCACTGTCTGACTCACCCTGCACCCCCCTCACTGCCTGGCTCACCCTGCACCCTCCTCTCTGCCTTACTCACCCTGCACCCTCCTCACTGCCTGACTCACCCTGCACCCTTTTCACTGCTTGACTCACCCTGCACCCTCCTCACTGCCTGACTCACCCTGCACCCTCCTCACTGCCTGACTCACCCTGCACCCTCCTCACTGCCTGACTCACCCTGCACCCTACCTTCCTCACTGCCTGACTCACCCTGCACCCTCCTCACTGCCTGACTCACCCTGCACCCTCCTCACTGCCTGACTCACCCTGCACCCTCCTCACTGCCTGACTCACCCTGCACCCCCCTCACTGCCTGACTCACCCTGCACGCTCCTCACTGCCTGACTCACCCTGCACCCTCCTCACTGCTTGACTCACCCTGCACCCTCCTCACTGCCTGACTCACCCTGCACCTTCCTCACTGCTTGACTCACCCTGCACCCTCCTCACTGCCTGACTCACCCTGCACCCTCCTCACTGCCTGACTCACCCTGCACCTTCCTCACTGCTTGACTCACCCTGCACCTTCCTCACTGCTTGACTCACCCTGCACTTTCCTCACTGCCTGACTCACCCTGCACCCTCTTCACTGCTTGACTCACCCTGCACCCTCCTCACTGCTTGACTCACCCTGCACTTTCTTCACTGCCTGACTCACCCTGCACCTTCCTCACAGCCTGACTCACCCTGCACCATCCTCACTGCCTGACTCACCCTGAAAATTCCTCCCTGACTGACTAACCCTACACCCTTTTCACCCTGCACCCCCCTCACAGCCTGACTCACCCTGCACCCTCCTCACTGCCTGACTCACCCTGCACCTTCCTCACTGCCTGACTCCCCCTGCACCCTCCTCACTGCCTGACTCACCCTGCACCTTCCTCACTGCCTGACTCACCCTGCACCCTCCTCATGGCCTGACTCACCCTGCACCCTCCTCACTGCCTGACTCACCCTGCACCTTCCTCACACCCTGACTCATCCTGCACCCTCCTCACTGCCTGACTCACCCTGAAAATTCCTCCCTGACTGACTAACCCTACACCCTTTTCACCCTGCACCCCCCTCACAGCCTGACTCACTGTGCACCCTCCTCACTGCCTGACTCACCCTATACCTTCCTCATGGCCTAACTCCCCCTGCACCTTCCTCACACCCTGACTCATCCTGCACCCTCCTCACTGCCTGACTCACCCTGCACCTTCCTCACTGCCTGACTCACCCTGCACCCTCCTCACTGCCTGACTCACCCTGCACCTTCCTCACTGCTTGACTCACCCTGCACCCTCCTCACTGCCTGACTCACCCTGCACCGCCCTCACAGCCTGAATCACCCTGCACCCTACTCACAGCCTGACTCACCCTGCACCCCCCTCACTGCTTGACTCACCCTGCACCCTCCTCACTGCCCGACTCACCCTGCACCCTCCTCACTGCCTGACTCACCCTGCACGCTACTCACTGTCTGACTCACCCTGCACCCCCCTCACTGCCTGACTCACCCTGCACCCTACTCACTGCCTGACAGACCCTGCACCCCCCTCACTGCTTGACTCACCCTGCACCCTTTTCCCTGCCTGACTCACCCTGCACCCTACTCACTGCCTGACACCCTGCACCCTCCTCACTGCTTGACTCACCCTGCACCCTCCTCACTGCCTTACTCACCCTGCACCCTCCTCACTGCCTGACTCACCCTGCACCCTTTTCACTGCTTGACTCACCCTGCACCCTCCTCACTGCTTGACTCACCCTGCACTTTCTTCACTGCCTGACTCACCCTGCACCTTCCTCACACCCTGACTCATCCTGCACCATCCTCACTGCCTGACTCACCCTGAAAATTCCTCCCTGACTGACTAACCCTACACCCTTTTCACCCTGCACCCCCCTCACAGCCTGACTCACCGTGCACCCTCCTCACTGCCTGACTCACCCTATACCTTCCTCACAGCCGAACTCCCCCTGCACCCTCCTCACTGCCTGACTCACCCTGCACCTTCCTCACTGCCTGACTCACCCTGCACCCCCCTCATGGCCTGAATCACCCTGCACCCTCCTCACTGCCTGACTCACCCTACACCTTCCTCACACCCTGACTCATCCTGCACCCTCCTCACTGCCTGACTCACCCTGAAAATTCCTCCCTGACTGACTAACCCTACACCCTTTTCACCCTGCACCCCCCTCACAGCCTGACTCACTGTGCACCCTCCTCACTGCCTGACTCACCCTATACCTTCCTCATGGCCTAACTCCCCCTGCACCTTCCTCACACCCTGACTCATCCTGCACCCTCCTCACTGCCTGACTCACCCTGAAAATTCCTCCCTGACTGACTAACCCTACACCCTTTTCACCCTGCACCCCCCTCACAGCCTGACTCACTGTGCACCCTCCTCACTGCCTGACTCACCCTATACCTTCCTCATGGCCTAACTCCCCCTGCACCCTCCTCACTGCCTGACTCATCCTGCACCTTCCTCACTGCCTGACTCACCCTGCACCCTCCTCACTGCCTGACTCACCCTGCACCTTCCTCACACCCTGACTCATCCTGCACCCTCCTCACTGCCTGACTCACCCTGAAAATTCCTCCCTGACTGACTAACCCTACACCCTTTTCACCCTGCTCCCCCCTCACAGCCTAACTCCCCCTGCACCCTCCTCACTGCCTGACTCACCCTGCACCTTCCTCACTGCCTGACTCACCCTGCACCCTCCTCACTGCCTGACTCACCCTCCACCTTCCTCACTGCCTGACTCACCCTGCACCTTCCTCACTTCGTGACTCCCCCTGCACCTTCCTCACTGCCTGACTCACCCTGCACCCTCCTCACTGCCTGACTCACCCTCCACCTTCCTCACTGCCTGACTCACCCTGCACCTTCCTCACTGCTTGACTCCCCCTGCACCCTCCTCACTGCCTGACTCACCCTGCACCTTCCTCACTGCCTGACTCACCCTGCACCTTCCTCACTGCCTGACTCACCCTGCACCTTCCTCACTGCCTGACTCACCCTGCACCTTCCTCACTGCCTGACTCCCCCTGCACCCTCCTCACTGCCTGACTCACCCTGCACCTTCCTCACTGCTTGACTCACCCTGCACCTTCCTCACTGCCTGACTCACCCTGCACCCCCCTCACTGCCTGACTCACCCTGCACCTTCCTCACTGCCTGACTCACCCTGCACCTTCCTCACTGCCTGACTCACCCTCCACCTTCCTCACTGCCTGACTCCCCCTGCACCTTCCTCACAGCCTAACTCCCCCTGCACCCTCCTCACTGCCTGACTCACCCTCCACCTTCCTCACTGCCTGACTCACCCTGCACAGCACTCTCAAGTTATACTAAACATTCACTCAGGAGCCATATCTTACTGTACCAATGACAAGATTATGCATGTATATTAATTCTTGGGTGATTTACCCTGTTATTAACACTACTGAATTTACCCTGTTATTCACAATGAAAGCAGTCTGCAGTTTAACTAACTGTAGGGCTGCAGTATTAAGATATATTACTGATTAGAGAATCAAAACAGAACCGTGCATCTAATACAAAAGACTTAAAACATTGTAAGCCTTGCAATGCACTTTGGCTCCATAAACAATCCTGACTCTGATATTTCTGCAACAGAACAAAAAGTGTCAGCTTTGAATACTGGAGCAACACATGAAAAGGCTAAGCAGTGATTAAAAAAGCCTTCACTGCCAGTCTAATTGGCGGCCTGTTTGCCCCGACTCACCGCTCCAGTCACACAGAGCTTCTGTGACAGTGATGGCTTTAACAGGGTCACACAGATCAGTGCTCTATTCTATTGCTGTGCTTAACAAAGGCTGTGATGGGGGAATAAAGACAAGCATTTCTGCAGAATCCTTTATCTCGCGTTTTCACATTTAGATAGAGGGTTGTTAAAATATGCTGGGTGACTGATTGTCACCCCCAGAGAGAGGCTGTCTAAACATTATTTCACTGCCAGTTATACTTTAACTCACCTACATAATTACTTACCAGGCCTAAGAAGTAATGTCCTTTTTCAACCAATGTGAAAGCTGCATTTCTGTCCCATCAGCAACTGTGGCAACTGAAAACTAGTAGGACAATCAAGATGACAGCTGCACACCCCTTGTGGTGAGTTTTCAAAATATGGATGTCTTATGTGTCATCTCCAAACACCATGCCCAGAGACAGAAAGTAATCATCAGTCTCATCTCCGTTAATAAATTCAATTAACCCCATACATTAGTCTTAGAAATGAGAGACACACTGTGTGCCCTGTTCCGACCCTCATCTACTGGAAACATACCCAAGGCAAATAATGATCTAACCAGTTGCAAGTTATGATGAGAGTGTATAACAGACTGATGGAAAAGGTAACTAATAAATAAATACATTCTGGTCACCTTACAAACAGGACAGGCTGACAAAAAAAAAAAAAAAAAAAAAATCACATTGACATTTATTTGTGCTATAACAAATCCTGGACTACCTAATGTTACACCTCAATCTAGACAATCTAGATTGTGATAGACACAGATAGGGTCCAGTTATTCAAGAACTGTAGGCCCTTGTATATAGAACATAACAATCGGCCTTTGTTTGCACACCCTACTCGGGCAGGCTCATTTCAAAGCACAGAATCTGGTCTTTAAATGTTCCCAGTGTTTTAGATCCTACTACCTCACCTTGTTGGCTACTCCATGGATTTATAACTCTCTGTCTCATCATGTTCTTCTCGCTGTGCTAAATTTCAAGTAGTGTCTTGGATGAACTTTATCTAGACCATTTAATAAAAAGTCCCCTCTTTCCCTTTTTTGTAGGCTGAATAGATTTAATTCTTGGTAACACTTTACATTGTGTCTCGTACGCATAATTACAGTGTTATTATGTATAGCTACAGTGTCCTTAAAGTGTGCCTCTTTTTGCACGATATATGTGAGTACACAATTGTATTAGAAAAGAGTAAGGGTTAGGGTTATGGTTTTAAGGCTAGGTTTAGAGTTACAGTTAGAGTTTGAGTTAGGGTTAGGGTTATATCATGCAAAAATGTACACATTAAGTACATTGTAACAATGCATAATAACATTGTAGTTCTGTGTAAGTACACATGTACATACAAAGTAACTACTATGTAAATACACAGTAATTAGAGACCCTTAATGTAAAGTGTTACCTAATTCTTTTAACATTTCCTCGTAGGTCATGTCATTAAGTTCTGGCCTAGCTGCCTGTGGCAGAGCAAAGCTCTGCCCTTTAAATTGGCAGAGATGGGGTTAACTTCCCCTACCTGCCTGGGTTTATTATGTTCAGGTGGCTGGGGTTGATTAGTTGATTAGGTTGATTAACGATCAATCAGCGCCCAGCCACCTGATATAAAAGGAGGCCTCTGCTTCTCATTTGGGGAGAGGGAGCTGAGGAAGCAGGTTGGTTTTTTTTGGTTGTTTGGAAAGCTTGAATCCAGTGAAGGCATTGCCCAGCTACCTAGCTAACAATAAAAAAATTTTTTTTATAAAAAACGAAGGAGTCGAGGGAGAGGGGTTGACTCTTCGTCTCCGGCGGAAAATATAGTCCACCTACCCGCGACTAACTTAGCAATTAGCCACTAATGGGTGATCAATAATGGTCTCCACGAGACACCTTGTGATGACACTAAAGCGTCATGTTTTCTTTCTTTCCTTACTTCCTTTTTTTGATGCGCTAGAGTTGTTATATTTTTTCCTATCATGGTGCCATTCTCTGCATCCTGAGATCTGCTGAAGCTTGAAATCTGTTTACTCATCACAGTTCCGTGACTCAGGCAGGGGAGACCCTGTGGAGCTGCTAGACACACCAGATGAAGAGTCTAGCACTAGAGTAATCCACTACTTATCAATGTGTGAGGCTGGAACTGGTATACAACTGTACCAACCCTTTGTTAGTTAGACTCACGGAACAGTATATTTCATACAATTTGTTAATGTGCTACTGTGCATTTTTAGTTTGTTATTTATAAAATAAAAATGTATGTTTTTAAGAAGAATTTAGTGTTAGACAGTACTCTCTGTAAATCAGTTTAATTTGGGCTGGGGAGTTTCATTCTTAGTGATAACACCGATTTGATAGGAGTCTAACCTCTGGGTTAAATACATTGCCGTAGTTGGCTACACTTATAAATGCATTTGTCTGGATTTAAGAGAAGTCACTGGAGTTAAAGCCACCCGTTTAAAGTAGTACATGTTTACAAAAGGACCAGTGAACCTACTGGTCATGTCCTAAACCTATCCACAGCCAGTATATTTAAATCCAAAAGTCAGTTCAGCCAATCAGTGTAGAAAGCAAGAGGGCCGTAGCCAATCAAAAATACCATAAAAAAGCCAATCAGATTGTTGTGATCACATCACTTCCAAAACACACGTGTACAGATCGTGTCAGCTGTAGCCCAGAAACTGGGATGGAGCATTGCAGTCAATATAAAATAAGTTTTGCTAAGAAAAGAAAATCCAACCAGGTGATCTTTAAGTACTGAAAACGTAATAAAGGGACAGGCCAGTACGTCATTTCTGCAAACAGGTACATTTAGCAGTACTGGCGACCCCTGCTACCAGCAGTATTGATTCTTGATGCACACAGCTTTGTCACGGCTGCTAGTCTGGACCTCATGAATTCTGTATTGGAGAGCCTAGTGAAAGCGGTGAGAATTGCATCTACATCTCAGTATTTGCACCATGAATCCCATGGAGCAGGGCTAATCACTTTATTTGCTTGTCTCATTTTGCTTGTCAGACCTATTATTAACAGCTCATTACAACCAACTTCTAACCTTTCAATCACAATATAGCTCTGCAAGAAAAGTAATTGTCTGCTTCACCCACCAAAGGGTAAGGACAGTGATGTGAATAAAAGCGCTACAGCTTGAGTGATGAGCCGGCTATGAAATTGCTGCTAATAACATCTCCTTGTGTCTACATTTAAATGATGTTCCTTTCTCACAGCTGAACCACAATTGTGCGGTCCTGCAATTAAACGGCAATTAAGTTATGGAGACATGCTGCTGAATAGAATTTTGAAAGACGTGTTGACTAGCCTCTTTATTGAAGATGAGATATTAGGCTTGAACGAACAGATCAAATATGAAATTAATAATTTTGTTTTGCATCTTGTAATGATATGAAACAGAGGATAAAGCTGAACACACATGGCAAATGATTCTAGGCAGTACTGGTGAATAGAACCCTTTTGGCATTGTATCCTGTGTTTATGCCACCTGTGCAGGCACAAAGTGAACACACAAAACTAAACTAAATCAAGGATAAAGCCAACAGAAACATAATCCTTTTTATTTATGTATGTTTTGCCCAGTAAGAGTAAAAAGTTAAACATGGAAAGGCATTGATTACTTTCTGATTCCTGTCATTACAGTATTTATTATATATATATATATACATAATATATATATATATATATATATATATATATATATATATATATATATATATATATATATATATATACACACACAATGTGATGCTACTGAAGTGCATGCCTGCAGTATTACTGCTCTGATGAGCTGAACTGGAATAAAACATTTCAATGGAGTGGAATTTTAAAATCTGAAGCGCATTAAGTAAAAAGGCCTTTCAGCATTACAGCCTCATAATAAACTCACAAGAATAATGAATACGTTGTTTTGCTCAACTATTTTTACTGATAGATAACAATTTATGTACAAGCAGGAGTTTTGCTTTTAGAAATAAATAAATAAATAAATAAATAAGTTTCAAGCTGAGCTTCATGACAGCTTCTTTTCAGTTTTCACTGTTTCTTTCTCATGTAGGCCACAGCAAACATGCGTAAAACCTGTACTACACTGTGGCAAAGTGCCTGCCCCTGTGTGTATTTTGTGTTGTATGTTGTGTGTTAATGTTGGTGTATAGTCATTGGTACACAGGATATAAACGGGTCTGTGTAACACAAGTGTTTAAAATGTATATTTGTATTTAGGCACGAGGATTGCACAGCACTTCACGTGCAAGTAAAATGTAATAATATGTGAGCACATGGAATTGCACTTTATTAATTCATGTGCTGTTGTACTGCGACTCTAATTGAATGATTGATTAGCAATCAAGTTTCAGTACAGCTGCATAAAAGCTGCATATTTTCACTCACTCAGGGTTGTGTGTTCGGTGAGTGGAGAACGGGTGTGGAGACGGAGGTAATAATAATAATAAAATAATAACGTAAAGTAAAATATCTGTTCACCGTGTTTTGTTTAGTGTTAGTCCGTTTTGTTTGTCTGTTTATTTTGGCTACCAGTGCCGTGTCGTGTTTTTTTGTTTGTCTTACAACCTTTTATTTTCTGACTGTCTGTTCATTTATTAAATGCTGAGTGAGACCATTCGCTCAGCTCCACCAAACTCCACCTCTCTCGTTTATTTCCTGGTTCCTGTTTCTGGTTTGATGTCTCCCACTCCGGCCGTCTTTGTGACATACACTCACTCACTGACAGAGTAAAATTATTTCCAGTGTACTGTTTGATGTTTATTTATTTGGTATTAGACTAGGTTAAAGAAATGGCTATCTGCAAGCCTTCTTTTAAACTGTCTTGCACTTCCTGGCCCATTTCACCGGGAGTGTGAAATTGTCCGCACTCCTTTCCTAGTTTTCAGCCAGTAACATACTTTTACCCAGAAGACACTGCTGTGTGAAATGGCCCAGGAAGTTCAGCAGTAATAGACTTCCTGAAAGGCAAGTGTCACAAGAGTGTCACAAGTGATGAAGCCAGACAAGGAAGAGACAGACAGCCATACTTTGGGGTATGAAACGTTAATTCACGAGTTTATTAAAACAAAATAATATACTTAAACAAAACAGAAACACTTCACAAAACAAAATGGAATGGTGGCCAAAACAGACAAACAAAACAGACACTGAACTAACAAGTATCATGCTGGTTTAAAGCCAGCACATGTAGCAATTGCTTTACTTTTATAGATTATACTTTCTCTCTCTTTCGTTCCACCTCTGAACGCCTAACCTTGAGGAAGGGCTAGTCTGCTCTTTTAATAGAGCTGTGCCTGAGCCCAACTGATGTTAATTATTTAATCGGCTAAGGCACAGTCTGCACGTGAAGTGATTTGGCAGGGAATTAACCCTTCCCTGCCAACTGTAAACACCTGTGCCCAAATACGTACTAATAATAATAACACCACACAAATACAAAATAAAACATAACACACACAGGGAATGGATGTGGCCCGCCACACAAGGCAAGCAAACTTTCTTTGTTTGCTATAACACATGTTTCTTTAAGAACTGTGCATTTGCTAGATTGCTTTAGCAGCCTTTTAAAGGCAGGAAAGATGCAGGATAACTGTGTGGTGGAGGGTCTATTTACAAAGATAAGTACCATTCTTGGCTGAATCAATCATAGAGATAATGTTGTTTATTGATTCTGGACATATTATACAACTGTGTCAAAAACAGGGACCACATGGTGTCTTCCCTGTCTGCATTCATCATGGGGATCTTGTCAGCAGAAAACGTAGTCCCTCCTACATCTTTTATTCTTCTATTCAGCCAGCCCTGTATATCAGTGTCTGACCATATGTCTTGCAGAACGGTCTGCTTACAGAGACCAGATGTAGGATTAAAGAACAGATTTAGGCGCAGTGGGAAGCATTAGCATGAATCAGCAGCCAGACATGCCTCAGGCAATAGACACTTCAGAGGTTGAGATTCATTTGTTTGCTCCATGTTGAAAACAAGACAAGCAAGCCAGCCAGACCGGTAATAATTCTCTGACAGATATAATAGCGACATGTCTGCTCTTAATGGCAATATGAATGAAGTATTGTTTGTGACATTCATATTAATCAAATCTCTTGGTTCTGTAAGGTTGTAGTTCAATTTCTTATAATTACAACTGGATTTCTGTTAATGCTGTTATGAGTGATTGCCAATAGAGTATGATTAAGACTTGAGTGACTCAAAATTGAAACTTAACCAGATTACATGTATTTGATTCCAAAGTACAAACATACATGCATTCAACTTCCGTTTCATTTAGTTATGTAAAAGTTATTTATGGCCAAGTTACCTTTCTCTACTGGGAGTTGACTGTATATGATAGGATAGGAGATCTGGAGGTGTAGGAATCGCAGCTCAGAGTTGTCTATATAACTGTCCTTCATTTTATACTGAAAACATATCTTTAATATAATATGGGGTCCCTTAACTATTCCTTTTTATCAGTTCTTATGAAATTGGCCAAAAACCAATTTCCATCAAAACAGGTAATTATGCTTATTACTCAGCCATCACTTTCCGATATGTACCATGGGTTAAATATGGATCAGTACATGTAGATCCTTTTACCATCGCTTGGTATGATGGAAACCACGTCTTTGCACTTCTCTTTCGTATACAGTAATGTGGAAATGTATTAGAATAACTCAAGATTTGTCTGTTATATCCTTTGTATACCTACCTGGGTGTGAGAATTTCAATTTTTGGTCAGTAATTGGTGAGATAGAAACAATAGGCAAAATGTTAGAACACTTTGTGCTTTAATTAGGCATATTAAACAACTTCTAAAAAGTGTCATGCATTTTACCATCTGTGGCTGTGTTCCTTTTCTCTAACTATTTTAAATTAATTGCATGTGTGGCTTATTAAAGTCATCAGTTAAATTAGACAATCACTAATTTGCCTCTTTTGACAATTGTCCAAGATTTTCAGTTCCACTGGTTTGAGTTCATATTCACAACAAATCCAAACTACACAACCAATGGGGTGTTGTTCCAATGCTGTGTACACTTCTGTGTTCACCAGCGGTGGCAGCTTTGTCAAATAATTCCAGTGAAAGGGTTCATTTATACCATGATCCTAAAGCAGACTCATTTGCGTTTAAAAAAAAAAATTCCAATAATCTATTCTTTTCCTCTTTTGTGTATCACACATTTTAATCAGCCTCCTGTTCAAAAACCCAAATCAAGAGAAGACTTATTTGTCCTTATTCCTTTAATAAGAGTCTTTTAGGAAGATGCTGTGAAGGGGAACATAATTTCATTTCCTTGTGAAGTGCGTCTTCGGCATTGTGTCGATTCTTTTCATCAGTTGTGGCGATGCATTAACACAAAGGAATGAATAAGTATTGGTAATTAAATGAAACTTGCATGGCACTGATACGTGGGTAAGTCTGTAAACGGAACTGCTTGATTAATCCCTGCTGTCTTGGGACTCATAATCTGATCACAGGCAACTCGGATTTTCTAAAACGCTCCTGTTTCTTCCTGCTACAGTAATGTAATTAAATCTCCCACTGTTTAGCAGGTCATTAAGACTGGAATGTATTATGAGGGTATTGGTCTGTTCACAGTTTTATTAAAAACTATGCATGACTATGCCTTCTAATTCCTTATTGAAATCAGAAAATGCAATATGATTTTTATTGGTGTTAATGTATTTGTAATTGTGTCTCTTAAAAATGAAGGGTCTTTTCTAAAGCTATATTGTATTATAGTCAATAGGATTTGAGGGTGTGCTTATGCATGAGCACAGAGACATGCATGTGTATGCATTCAAGTTAAAACAGAAGGCACATCAATACAACATTTACTCCCTTATACAGTAACCCACTACTGCATCCTGGCTCTGTAGCTGTATCCTGCATGGTCCAGGAACACAGACTGATGTGAGAATTACAGCATCACATTAATCAATTGACCTAAATCCATGATTACAATCAAGCTATGATTAAGCACCCTTACTAGTGGCATGCAAGAGTGGCATTTGGGTAGGGCCAAAGCAATTGTTGAAAATCATATAACTTGATTGCAGGCAAACAACCACATGGCCTGAATGTGCTGTGTCTTTGTAAAGGAAATAATAATCATCAATCAATCAATTATTAAATCAATCAATTTTTTTTTTTATATATCTCTGTACAAAACAAGCAAAAATGTAACTATTATAATAATAATAATAATAATAATAATAATAATAATAATAATAATAATAAAAATAATAACAACACTATGCAACACATTTTTTGTTCCTGGGTAGTAAGTGTTATTTCCTAATTGCTTATGCTTCAAAAGTATAGACAATGGCTATTATTCCCCACAAACTTTGCTTTTGTGACCAGGACAGTGATATTTTGAAATGTATCTATTTCCAATGAGAAAACGGGCGAATTTGTGTCTTTTCATTCACATAAAGTCAGAAAAGAACAACATATGAATCAAAATTAACATGTATTTATACTAAAGTAATACAAAAATGACTGCAAAAGATTTAGAAGTGAGTAGTTTTTCGGGATTTACGATTATATTGTAAATCACTTTCACGAATCAGCCCCCAAATGTAGTCTCCCATCATGTTCTCGTTATACTGTCCTTGGTAGCGGCATTCAAAGTCCAGTATCTCTAGTTGCTCCTCCAAGTATGCTCCCATGTTCTCCTTGAATTTATCAAGATGAGCATCAAGGATATGGACTTTGAGGGACATCCTACAGCCAACTGTGCTGTAGTTCTTCACCAGAGTCTCAACCAGCTCCACATAGTTTTCGGCCTTGTGATTGCCCAGGAAGCCCCGAACCACCGAAACAAAGCTGTTCCAAGCCGCTTTCTCCTTACTAGTAAGCTTCTTGGGGAATTCATTGCACTCCAGGATCTTCTTTATCTGTGGTCCGACGAAGACACCGGCTTTGACCTTTGCCTCAGACAGCTTAGGGAAGAAGTCTTGAAGGTACTTGAAGGCTGCCGACTCCTTATCTAGAGCTCTGACAAATTGTTTCATAAGGCCCAATTTGATGTGCAGTGGTGGCATCAGCACCTTCCGGGAGTCCACTAGTGGCTCCCACTTGATATTGTTCCTCCCCACAGAGAACTCGGTCCGCTGTGGCCAGTCCCATCTGTGGTAGTGCACCTTGGTGTCCCTGCTGTCCTAAAGGCAAAGATAGCAGGGAAACTTGGTAAAACCACCTTGGAGACCCATCAGGAATGTCACCATTGCAGCCTCTTGATGCCATCTCAGAAAAATGCAGATATGTATCCACTTAGGCAGCTGGAACTAAACTGAACTGGTGAGCTTAAGGCCCCTGTATTTATACTACTATTTATATTACTGGAAAGTTCTAGAAAGTTCTAGAAGTTACTCCAAGTTTACTCAGCACTGAATCTATCTGGAATGTTCTGGAAAATAGGTAAATTTCAAAATATCACTGTCCTGGTCACAAAAGCAAAGTTTGTGGGGAATAATAGCCATTTTCTATACTTTTGAGGCATAAGCAATTAGGAAATAACACTTACTACCCAGGAACAAAAAAAAAAAAAAAAATTGTTACATGGTGTAATAATAATAATAATAACATATACTTTTTGAGAAGAACTTGAGACACAGTCTGCCTGTTTTATTTTCTTAATATGATTATGTGCCAGTTATTTTCTTAATACGATTATGTGCCAGTTGCTGTACCAGATTAAAATAAATGTTTGCTCAGACGTGTTTCTTTCGAAACTGCACCTGTGAAACTTATAGAGTGAATTTAAAGACCTGTGTAATTGGACAGGTTCTTCAGCCAGATGAACCTGGTCTTTAGCTCTGTCTTAGGTGGCAATACTAAGCTTCCCAAGGGGGGCCAAAGATGGCTAGATAGTTAGCTACTTAAAACACTCAGAGTTCTGAGGTACAACTCATAACAAAAGATGGGGTGTTATTAGCAGATGAATTACATAACTGAAAGAATTAGCCAAAAACGCATGTCTGCTTGATTAAGTTTCACCTCCTAATGTAACCTGATGGCCAGTCCTGAATCTGTTACTTGGTTTTCTTTGTAATTTATTTGGCTTCAATCGGACTAAATGTTTCATGATGAGTAATATTAAAATAGTTAAGTAAACGGATGTCACATAACCAAAGGTTAATTGGAGGAAACAGGAGGAATGTGTTCTCATCACTGGAGAAAGGGGTATAAACTGTCAGGCTGGGCTATTTATTTCCGCTATCTAACAACTATGAGCCATGACAAAGTGTATGGAGAAAAACAGAGGCTCGCTTTCTGCCGAGAAACCAGGGTTTAAAGCCAAGTTAACCAAGAGAAAGGTCTGAAATCAGAGGGGAAGTTGAAACATGTAGTTACTTCTCACTGCTCTGTCAAACACTGGATCTCAGTGTACAGAGATGTACAGTATTGAACATAACATAACATCCTCAAGACTATTCCAGTGCACTATCACAACCCCATCCATGCCTGCTTGCTTGAGCTGAAGCATTTATTGAGTAAACCTCCTGCATACAGTGCATAGAGCTGATATAATATAGATTTTTAATACCTTAGTGTGGCAAAGTGGTTAACAGTGCGCAGGTGCAGGAGTGATGCGGTGATCAATGAAAGGCAACAAGAATTCAAAGTGCAAGGAGGTTTATTTTTATAATCCTAGTCTGGTGACTGTAAATAATAATCCCAGGCAATACACAGCAATGTGTATTGCACTGTTCTAAATAAAGGGTTTGCAACTAACAAACACAGTGAATTACACACACAATATACAAACATGGTCACCAGTCCAGGGTGCGTGCTGTAGTGCTTATGGTGCAAATACAGTTTACATTATGATACAGGTGAAGTGATGTCCAGGTTAGTGCTGGCCGCAGGCGACAGCACCGGAACGTGTTAGCCATCTACTAATAAATAACAAGTAACAAATCAGAGACAAACAAACAAAACACTCACAACATGATATATAAACACTGGTCCTTCAGGGTCATTCCTTAACCATAAACAAAGGAACAGATCACGTCACTCCGTCCCTATTTGTACCGTCACTCATGACCCCTTGGTAAACGATTGCAGCCCCTCCTCCAGTCCTCGGCTGCCACGTCGTTTGCCTTCCGGGTCGATAAGTTAGTGCACCGAAGCTCCGCCCCCATTCTAGATGACCAACTTCCTTTTAACCCTGGGAATGAATTGTCGGCCAGTCCAGGGTACTTGGTTCCCTTTACCTAGCGCCTCACAGGTCGGGAGGGAGATTTACCACCAAGAATCATTCCATTTCTGTCACACTTAGCTAAAATGATATGGTATTTCCATCAGTCTGCAGAGGTAAATCCTATTTGCTGAAATACATGTGGAAGGACATAACACTGTCAAAAGGGTGTAGGGTCACCATTAGGTGATTAGACAGAAACTCATGATATCAACATAACGGTTTGAAATGTTGAAATCCTCAGATCATTTTTCAATTGATCTCAACAAATATGTTATTTTTTTTTCACTGTTATCAGTGAGCCACCATACTTCTGAAACTGTCTGCAATGAAACATGAGTAACGTGTGTAGTATTTGATATGCAAGTATGAACCAGAGTAAGAGATTGGGGGGGGGGGGAGTTCACAACAAGCCTTTGTGAGTGCACTGGAACCACAAAGTGCCCTCTATCAGACCTCCATTGAAATCTGTCAGATCTTCTGTTTTGCCAATGTGACTGTATCTCACTGGCTAAATACAACCACGGATGCTTTTTACTAAGCTGTCCAATCACTCAGGTGAGGAAGGGACGGCCCCATCCACTAACTTGCAAGCATGTTTAGGGGAATCCAATTATTGGTCCAACCTTTGTAATTGGTGCTGAAGAAAAGTGTAGAATGTCCTTTATTGTATGCAAGTCAGAATAATAGCCTTGTTTCCCTTGAGAATGCATTGCAATAAAAACGTGGACACCTCATGAACAATATGGTATATCTCAGTTTACATTTTGACAAATACATAAATATATAAAGTGAAACTGAACATAATGAAATGTACAAACTAGAGCAGGCCATTCAGCCCATCAGTGTTCGTCTGGTTCCTGGTAGCTGTTTGATATAAAAACATTATCAAGTCGGGTCTTAAAGGGTACCATTGATTCTGCATCAGTAACATGACTTGAAAATCCATTCCATACCCTGACTACTGTCTGTGTAAAGATGTTTCTCCTACACATTTAATTTCCAACAAGCCCTTTGGTCCTGGTTTCTATGCTGCATTTCCCAGTGCTGGTGAGGGTTAACTGCTGGAAATGTCTCCTTGCAGAATAGTTGCATAAATTACAATAGTATTGTTACATGCTGCATTTGAAGTCTTTGCCCTTGATAGATTATTAAATCACATAACTGTGCCTACAGGGAACAGCACCTGAAATTGCGTCACAACGTAAGGACTTGACAGCCATGCAAGTACAGTTTACATACTACAGCTGTGGCCAGCAGTTTTGCATCACTGCACAGGATTAACTAATTTTGCTTCATAAAGTCGAATGAAACCTGCTCAATAATGTTACATTAACATGTTGAATTATGCACTGCTTTGCAGTTTTCAATACCCTTACTGAAAAACTGAAACAATTTGAAAAATGTGAAATTTCCAAATCTAACATGAAATACTGCACTACTATTATGGCTTCCGGTAGACTTTTGTAATATTGTTTTGTAGTTTCTTTGATTAAATGATTTTAAACTAAATATCAAAGTGATGTTCATATAGTTTAATTTTTATTATGTCTCAATCCTAAAATTCTAGGTAATGCAAAAGCACATGTAGCACATTTAGATGCAGAGTGAAGCCACTTTACTACCAACTATTTGCCACACTCCACTTGAAAAGCATTGGCTCGTCTTCTCCAGGCGCAGCTGTGAGTCTATGTATCTGTGCGCCACGACTCCCTCGATGACATCATGCGATTAGCGGCATGCCAGCACTGAGGCTAGCTTCACATGACCTGATTGGTCAGCTGGAGCTGTTGTTGATCTGCTAGCTGTCAGGGTGTTTTTAATCAGACTGCCTCCTCCGCACAGATCTGGAGCAGGCAGTTCCCCCCTGATTTAGAAGCCGGAGGGCCCTAAATTAGAATACAGTGAAGCACAGTAGAGGTGCTTCCTACCAGGCTTGTCCTGAGCAGGGGTTTACAAAGTCCCTGCATTGTCTACATCGACTCCCACTCAAATGTCACGTCTGCATTTCTAAATACATTACAGCAGCAGTCCTGATCCGATGTTGAAAATAAAGGAGATTGTTTCTTTTCTCAGTGATCTCTGGCCTTAAAACACATTTTGTCATAATATCTATTTTCGATCTGTTTATTTTCCCATGGTACGTGTACTTTAAATATAATGTATTACTTTTTTGCACTTTATTAAGCATGCTGAACGTCAATGGATTTTTTGCATGTTAAAGTCACAAGCATAGTTTATCTTTGGGGCTCAGGCTTGCTCAGAGATTGTGGAAGGTGGAATTTCTGTAATGAGGCCAGTATAAATGCATGGCTTATTACATGGTTTTGTCTCTAGATATATAGTGTTGTAGAAGAAACCTCTTGTGAATGGTAAAAATCATCTAATATCATTATTGTTAATTTTAAGTGCACACATTTTATTTTCATCCCATGTTGTTCTCCTCAATTTATAATGTTCAATCATATTCCTTCACCACAGCAGCTCAGGAGAACTGAAGGTCGGTGGCCATGTTCTGATCTCACTGCAAAACGAACTAGGAGCTAAGCAGCAGATGGACCTGCAGGTGTCCACTTGAGCTCTGGGAGCCTGGCCAGTAGGGCGGCGCTGTAGTGCATTGAACTTGATTTTGCCAGCGATCCATGTGGATTCCCCAAACAAGATTGCCAATCCCACGCAGCCAGGCTGCAAACCCGCGCCCCCTGACTGCACGACTCACTCGGTGGGACACTTGGGGACAGACATGTTTATCCTGACAGGTTAGTTTGAGTTCAACACGATTATTGGTTGTTTTGAAGCAGAATGGTGGGTAATTTAATTGCTCATTTCCAGCTCTGCTTGCTTCAGTGAATCCCTGGAGATGAGCAGTCTGTGTAGCAAGCTGTGGGAATCTGAATGCATCTCAGTTTCTGTTTGGTGTGGCTTCTACAAAGCCTGTTTAAGAGGCTGCATGGAGTGATGGAAGCATCAGTGGTGGCTGGTGGCCTAAAACATTGGGGAAGCATAAAAAAGGCAGAGGGCTCCTGTGGGAGATAGTGCCTGAGGGTGATCTCCTCTGGGAGATAGCACCTGTGGGTGATGAAGACAAAGTACACAAATTGGAAGTCCAACCAAAGAAAAACGCAGTTTAAGCAGGTTTATTTTATTCCCGGTCTCTGACCATTTAACACTAGAATGACCATGTTTATACGCACAGCCAGAACAACTATGAGTAGTCAAGAACAACATAAATATTATAATAAAAGGACAAACAATTGAATATAAGTCGTCGTTTTTTTCAGGAACATCATACATAGCATCTATACAACAAAAACATTGTAAATAAACATACATTTGAACAGAAACACGTTTACATACAGACATATTATATCACAACCTCAAAAACAAGTACAAAATGAAATAAATATTTGAAAATACGTTTGTATATATACAGGTATACCATGTGCATATACGCAACCAAAGCTATGCATTTATATACAGACCAGATATATTTTAAATAGAAATGACATGAATAAATAAACATTTGAACAGAATGGGCTTCATTTACAATCATTTACAAAGTCTAAGTGCTGACACAAATCACACAGATCCTGCGCCTTTCATAGTATGCAGTGCACTGACCACAGACTGTCTTTGCGCATTTGGCACAGCTATGAACAGTAACCCAGGCTTCTGGCACTAAATGCTCCATGGGCATATACTAGTGTAATGAAAGCTTCTAATTCCTCCAAGAGCATTGACCGGGAATCATCTTCAGGGCAGCGTTGTATGTGGTGAAGTGTATGCATGTCAATAGGTGAAAAGCACTCAATGCACTCTCATCAATGTTGTGTTTTGCATATGCTGTGGACCCTGGAACTTCCCACAATGTTATGTTCGCCCCTTCTACATGCAGCTTCAAAACCAGAATTTATATTGTTCCAAGCATTGCCATCATTATCAGCCTCTTGAGTGCCAGGTGGAGCTGGCGTTACCGCTGGAGAAGCGGCTGCCTCAGGTGAAATAGGGGCTGGATCAGGTGCAGGGGCTGATGCAGGTGAAGTGGCTGGCATCCTTGCAGGGGCTGCCACAGGATTGCTTCTTCTTCCACGGGGTCTTCTGTATCCTCTTCGCACACTTGGTTCTGGCAATTTACTGGCACCCTCCTCACTGTCACTGCTGCTGGGAGATTGATCTTTGCAAACCCAGTCTGCTTCAGAGCCAGATTTGTCATTGTCTGTCTCTGCTGCATCAAAATCGTTGTTTGGTAAACTTTGCAGTAATTCCAAACACTGCTTTGATGTCCTGCATCTTCCGTGATCCATTTTCAATGTGTTTTCGGGTAACAATAAATTTCTTAGAAGAATTTGTGACTTATATAGTAACCAGTATATAGTGTATAGTTATATAGTAAGTGCATCTAAAACATAGAGGAGAAATGTAGTGGCTCACACAGGTAATAGACTATCACACAGACAGCCGGGTGACATGAGCTGTCAAAGCTGATTGATGGGCTATCAGGAGGCTCATTGAAACAGTAGAAATGTCAGAATACCGCTCACTTGAAGAACGCAGACTGATGTAATCAAACTTCAATACATGGTGGCAAGTCCTGACTGATAAAATACCACAACATTTCATTGTTATAATGTTTGATTACTCCTGGTCAGAATAATTATGACTGTATTTTATCTCCCTAATTGATTCTTTCTTTGTCAGAGTAATTAATACATATATTTAGGAAAAGTTAAGAAAGCACAGCTCCATATCTTAAACACTCGCACAGGAAGTTAAATTTAAATTCCAAAAAAGGTGAAAATGACTGCCTTGGTCGTTCTAGTGTTCTACAGGGGAGGGCCAAACAAAAGTTATAAATAACAAAAAGTCATGCTTGTCTCTAATTTTTGTACAGCTGTTCTTTATATCATCCTGGGATCTTGCACGCCGTCCTGTGCTTGTAAAGGAACCCATTCTCCCCAAGCTCACTCTGTAGGTTCCAAAACAGTCCAGAAGCAGCTCCATTTTCCCCAGTTATCTGTTGTGCACTTTTGTTAAATCAAAGAAAGATTATTCACACAACTAGTTCACTGTCCGGCTCCTCTCCTCTAACCTGACGTCCCCAGCACAACCAACTCCCTCAACCACACACTCCTCTTATATACAACAAACCCCACCCATTGAATCAATCCTGCACCTATCCCTAGGGAACAGGTGTAGCAAATAAGACAATGACTCATTAACATGGGGTTTGAAGCACATGTGCTGTTTTACCTCTCCCAAGATAGCCACCCAAACCAGACATTAGACTTAAGGTCCGCACCAATATGCAGGGCTGTTAAACTAATTTTCTCCACTAGCCAGCAGAGAAAAGAAAACAGTAGCCCATCATAGATTATTCTAATAAATGTAACTGTTACTCACTGCCAGCATATTTGTTTAAAAATGCACTGTATACAACTGTGGCAGAGCAAAGCTCTGCCCTTTTTAAATTGGCAGGGATGGGGTTAATTTCCCCTATCTGCCTGGGTTTATTATGTTCAGGTGGCTGGGGTTGATTAGTTGATTAGGTTAATTAACGATCAATCAGCGCCCAGCCACCTGACATAAAAGGAGGCCTCTGCTTCTCATTTGGGAGGAGGGAGCTGAGGAAGCAGGTTGGTGATTTGTGATTTGTGATTTGTGATTTGTGATTTGTGATTTGTGATTTGTGATTTGTGATTTGTGAATCCAGTGAAGGCATTGCCCAGCCTGGAAACCTTAATTTTGTAAGTTTTGTTGTCTTTCTTTTTGTGTTTAAAGATTTTTATTTTGCCCTTGTGCACTTTATTTTTGTGTTTATTTATAATAAAATTAGGATTTTTTTGAACTGCAGTCTGTCTCTGGGCCTCTATCCACTCACCACAACAACATTAATATAACATTTAGAATTCAAGACCAACTCATTTTAACATAATTTGAGTTAAATTATTTTCAGACAAAAATTAAGCACATCCTATTGACTTAGCTTGGCCAACAAAATAATTATATACTGTTCTGTGCATTATTAAATGTCTATTTAATAAAAAAAAAAGAAGCAATTCAGACACTAAGTCTGGAGCAAAGTACATTACAATTCAAAGAACAAACAACCAGTACTCTTAATTTATCATTTTTTAAAAAGTATTAATTTAAATAAATGGATCTATAGGCATTTGCTATCCTTGTACTTTGTTGTTCTCACTCTCATCAGTATAGCATCCCAGGTTATCAATGTGAGAGGGCACATGTCTGGTGAAAATGGGTAGGAGGGATTGGCTGTTTTTTAGATGGTTACTCAGCGTTCCATGCAAGCTAGGCGAAGAAATGGAGTAATATGATTGGCTAATAGACCCGTTACTCATAACTACAGAGGAGACAAGAGTGTGTCTGCTTACTCCGAAGATACAGCGTGACTGAAAAATTCAGAATGGACAGCTGCCTCCATGTTAAAGCTATGTATTTATTGTTATATCACACATAAATAAATAAATACAGTTATTTATTTCAGCATTTTCAAGCAGGCAGTGCCTCCTCTGCCAAGCTGCCCTGACCTATTCTGTTTCTGTGGCAGTTCACGATGACCAAGCACTATTTCGGGATTATTTCCAGAAACACTGCCTTTATCAACAAGTGAAGAACCTGTTGGGTTTGCTTACCAGCACCTCAAAAGAATAACACCACTCCCCTGCGCACAGCACTGAATGACCACTGAATGATATTAGCAGAAATATTTGGAAAATAAATCCTGTTTAACTAGTTCTCAAGCCCAAATTAACAGAATGTTTAGCATGTACTTACCCTAAGGGTAAGGTACCAGCAAAACAGATCATATGCATTCTAATACATATTCTAATATATTTTCTTATTTTTTTGCATGTAAATGCAGAATTATCCAGTGCACTGTTTATCTGTTGCCACTTGCAAGAAGAGGACGCAAACACGTGAAATTCAGAATTCTCTGCATTGGAAAAACTTCAGACAGGATTTAGAAATCCAGTATCCATGAATTTCATTGAGAGGAGAGCTCTTGTTTGTTTACATGCTGAATATACCTCTGTGGGATTTCCATTTCTGCTTTTTTCTTAGCTGCATCACTCAAAGTGGGCTGAAACAAAGACACATGTTTTTCAACGATCTGTTTAGTGACATAAGAGGGCTTTGACCAGGGCCGGCCTTAGGCTGTGCTGGGCTGTAGGTGGTGATGATGAAGGACGGGGTCCAGAACATCAAATGAATGCTACAATAACAACTGTATCTTAAAGTTAGTATATAGGTGCATCATGTAATCATATGCACCTACATATACCAACGTTAAGATATGGTAAATATTAATGATATTCAAATGCTAATGAATACTTGTTTCAGTTCATTTGTTAGACTTTATCATTTTATATCATTTACAACTTCAAAAGACTCAGAATTCCGGCATACTTCAAACATATCACTTATTCTTTTCTAAGATGACCGAGCCCCAATAAGCCTATTGAAATATATTGTAATGCCTGATGAGAGGTCGGTGGGGAGGATAACCAGGCAGAAATAAATAAATAGCAATAACAAAAATCTCACTTTGACACTTGCCACTGTTTGCAATACCACTTTTTACAAAAAGATGTTAACAAATTAACCCCTGGGCATTGTAAAATCCTTTTTTTTTCATTTTACTTAAGAACATAAATTTACAAAGATATTTTCCTAGCTTTAATGGCAGAAAATCATATGTGAGTATTCTATATTCTTGGCAACTTTGTTCTGATTTGACAGTATTGACAAATTTGACAATCTTTGAGTGCAAATATGTATCGATCAATTTCAGCGTGGAAAAGCTGCGCTCACCAGAAGCACCCGTCACTGGAATGATCTGTCAGCTAATCTGTTTTCATACATGTACTGCAGCATTTTCATAGGACTCATACTAGTGAGGTGCAGACATAATGAGCTGCTTAACAAACATTTTTAACAAAATGTACCCCTGTGACAGAAATACAATGAATCTTGGTTGTAAATCTCCTTCCCGACCTGTGAGGGCACTAAGCAGCGAGTTCTTTTGACGGGCTGGCCTGACAGTTCTTTCCCCAGGTCGGGAAGTTGGTCAATCTGGATGAGGACGAGACTCTGCTGCAAGAACGTATTGACCCGGAAGGAAAACAATGTAGCCGCAGCAGATTGTAAAGGTAGCTGCAATCGTTTACCAAGGGGTCATGCATGACAGCATATAAGGGGGCGGGGAATCGTAATCTGTTCCTTTGCTTTGGTCATGAAATATAACCCAGAAGGAACCTTGCAGTAAATTGTGAAATATCGTGAGTGTTTGTTTGTCTTGTCTATAATTGTAACTTATGTTTTCATAGATGGCTAACACGTTCAGGAGCTGTCGCTAACGTCCAGCATAAAACCTGGAACTGTACTTCACTATTTGTTACTCGTTAAACCATATCACCCCCCAGGAGCACTACAGTGCACACCTAGGACTGGTGACTGTGTTTGTATACTGTGGGAGAAATACCTGCGTTTATTGTTTGGGACTACAACCCGTTATAAATAACCCTGTGCATTACACATTGCTGCTTATTCCCGGGGATCATTGTCTGGTCACCAGACCTGGATTATAAAGAAATAAAGATACCCTTTTCCATACCAGATTACAAATTTTAAAAATGTCCTGCACTGCATTACCTCTGCACCTGTACACTATCAACCACTTTGCCACAATCCCATATCTAAGCACACCCTTATTTGTAATATTTTGTAAAAATGTAATTCTGCCACATCTCTCTCATCCATGGCAAGACTCATAGCACTTACCAGCCCATAATATTGCAGTACCTCCCCCTTATTGGATGGGTTCTGTCAGGTAGTATGTTTTTACTGCCACCACCTTTTTATAACCAGTAAGGTCCGGTACTGCAGATTGAAACAACAGAAAAGAACCCAAAATTATTATTATTATTATTATTATTATTATTATTATTATTATTATTATTATTATTATTATTATTATTATTATTATTATGCAATTTATTTAGTACACAATGGTTAATGTTCCACGACAAGAGTGCAATTTCATTAAACAGTATAGATAATCAATAACAAATATAGAGTATAGACCATCAATAACAAAACAAATATAAACTACTTCAATCCAAAGCAATACAATGTCAAACTGATCATTCAAATCCCTCAAAATATGATAAAACAAGCAATAAGAAAATAAACCAAGAACCTACCAAGTAAACCTAAACTACTCCTGTCAAATACCACTCAATAGAAAATGAACGCACAAGAAGAAGTTAAGTGTTTAGAGACCAGCTCTAACCTACTCTAGTACCACTTATTATAACTAAGGAGGGAGGGAGACTTAAATAAGCGGTAGCTTGGGTATCTTTTTTATGTAGTAAAACCATCTAATATAATTAATTACAAGTTGAAAAAGAGAATAGATTATTGTTAAAAATGTCCCTATTATTCAATTATAAGCAGTATAATAGATACGGTAGCATTCAGTCTAAAAAGAGTCACCAGCATGAGGGAGGAAAGAGCAAGGCCAGGCAAGAGAACTCTACTTTCTTGAATTCACAGTCTTTGCTGTCTGGCTCAAGCCAAAGTGGCAGCAACATGAATGTGAATCAATTTCAGTTTGTCATTTCAGTCTCAACATGGCAATCAGGACGGGAACCACTCTCACACTCTCCTTAGTCAGACGGTGCACAACAAAAACCCTTTCTTTAAATATACATTTTAGAACACTTCACTTTTCTAATCTCGTTCTTCTCACAGCACTATACTTTTGGCATCCTTCACCTTGCTTCCCTCTCTAGTTTTCCTTTTGCAGGCTATTTTTTATACTCACAGCACACAATTGGAAACACCTGCATTTGCACGAGAGTCTGAAAATGCAAGCCATCCCCAATCACTACACCAATGTGCATGCATGTTACAAGTGTGTTTATTAAAAGCTAAGGCAGTCTCAGAGTATGTAATGAGGGGCCATTACACCCCCCCCCCCAAGGCAAAATACTCTGATGTAGTTTGTAAGTGCAATCCTAGAGATAGCGCAGCAGTATCCTGTAGGCTGGGTTCTCCAGGTACCACAGTCCGAGTCTCTCCTGGTTCAACCGGACCCCGCGGCAAAGCACCCACTTCCAGCAGGACCTCCGTATGAGTCCCATCAGGCAAAGATGGTAAATACTGTCATAGCAAAGTCCACCAAGTTACAGGAATTAATTCCTGGCTGGTATGCAGAGATGGAATCCTAAATTGTGGACCTCTGCTTGGGTGCCCAGCTCGAGGTGCTGTCATCCTCTCTGGACTGGCCAGTTCTACTCCAGTCCCACCAGGGTCTTGCTCCACCCATTGTCCTATACCAAAATAAGGTTTGAGTCAGTTATACTGCACAATCAACACGTTTGCTTCCTCTTGGACTTTGTAGAGGACATCAGAGTGTTTCTGGAGGATGCGGAAGGGCCCTTTAAACTTGTTCTGGAGCTTGTGAGTCTTCCCACGCTTCCTAGCAGAATCTCTTACCCACACCTGCTCTCCCTCCAAGTAACTCTGCAGACTAACCCGTAAGTTATACTACCCTTTCTGACTATTAGATGCTGCTTCCTGATGTCTTAACACTGCTTTGTGAACAGTACTCAGGCTTTCAGCTAGAACAGTAACATAGCAGGACACAAACTCAAAACCCTTGATATGTTCTAACCACATAACCACATCGATTGGCATCACAACCTCTTGTCCCAATAATACTTGAGATGGGGTAAACTTTGTGCTGGCTTGTACACTGCTTCTGTAGGCCATCATGACATAGGCGATTAATTCATCCCAACTAGACTGGTTGGAATCTACAAAGGAACCAAGCATAGACGTTAGTGTGCTATTTAGTCAATCTAGAAGACCATCTGACTGTGGATGGTAAGGTGTTGTACAGGTTTTGTGTATGTCAAGTAGTTGGCACATTTCTGTATGAATGGTTCTAGGTGTCCCCCATCTCAGAAAAAAATGTTCAACTGAAACTTTTGCCACTGTAACAACTTCCTAGTTTACCAGGGCAGAGCTTCTGTCCACTTAAAAAGATAGTCAGCAAGAGGACTTCACCAGTAACCCATCCACAACCTTAAGTTGGTCCCAAAATTCTAAAAGTCTTTTAATAACTTGCTGTTCTTGAGAAGGCTTCTCTCCCTTAGCTCCTGCAGACTTGAAGAATGCACTGTCTTGTCTTTAGGCCTCATGGGGGCTCCAGGAAGTTGTAATAACCTCGGCCTCGGTTAAAGTTTGTACTTGAAGTTCGGTCTGAGATTTCAGGAGGCATCTCTTCAAGGCATCTTGACAAGGCATCAGCATTTGCATCTTCTTTCCCTGGACATTGTTCTATGGTTCAAATTGAGCAAGCTGCTCCAGCCATCTGGCAAGCTGCCCTTCAGGTTCTTTGACGTTATTGGCCCAATGCAATGAACAGTGAGTAGTCTAAAGCAGAAACTTCTGTCCAAGTAAATAACGGTTAAAATGTAGACCGAAGGCTACCACTGCTAAAAGTTCTCATTTAGTGGTAGTATAGTTTTGTTCAAAATGTGTCAGTGCCCTGCTGACATAAGCAATGACATATTTACAACCACCTTTCTCTTGGGACAGTACGGCTCCTATCCCAGAGTTACTTGCATCAGTGTCGAAAATAAATGTCTTATTTGAGTCAGGATATGCCAGATTGGGTGCAGATACTAACCTCTGTTTCAGGCCTTCTAAAGCTTATTGGCACTCTGGGCTCCACAGGAACTGAGTCCCTTTTCAAGATCAGCAAAAACAGCAACAAACATTCAGTAATTGGAGGCAAGCCCTAAAAAGCTCCTCACTGCAATTACAGTCTTTGGTACTGGCCAGTTTTTCACAGATTTGATCTTCTCTGGGTCCACTGCTACTATGTTTTTTCAGATCACATGTCTAAGGTACTGCACTTTCTTTGCAAACAGCTAACATTTGCTTGGTTTTATCTTCAAATTAGCACCAGTAAGCTTTCCTTGGAATTCCTTCAGCCAGGCTAGATGTTGTTCAAACATACTGCCAAAAACAATTATATCATCTAAGTAGACCAAGCAAGTAGTCCATTGTAAGTCAGAAAGGATAAACTCTGTTAAAGGCTGGAACGTCCCAGGTGCATTACATAATCCAATCGGTAGAACATTGAACTCATACAGACCTTGGAATGTAGCAAAATCCATCTTCTGCTGATCTTGAGGCTCTATCTCCACTTGCCAGTAACCACTGGCAAGATCGAATAGAAAACCAGCAGGCTGAAGAAAGTGCATCCAAGGTGTCATCGATGCGGGGCAAAGGGCAAGCATCTTTAGCAGTCACTTCATTCAGACACTAATAGTCCATACAGAAATGCATTTTCACATCCTTCTTCCACACTGGAACAACTGGAGGAGCCCACAGGCTATTAAAGGACAAATTATGCCATTTGACCTAATCTCTTTTACATGGGAACCAAACTGATGTCGGAAGTGGATGGGCACATGACGAGAACCCATCTTAATGGGCAGAGCAGCATCAGTGTCTATATGATGGTAAATTAGAGTCTTACCTGAATAGACCCAGGTTATCACTAAATACACCCAGGTCATCAGTAAATAGACCCAGGTTATCACTAAATACACCCAGGTTATCCAACAAAACCTCCTTAATGGCAGTTAATTGGTCACTTCATGTAAAGTCTGAGGTTCTGATGTTTTTTAAAACCCCAAAAGTATGACTAAAGCTAAGGTTTACAATTTTAGAAAAGCAAACTTTGAAGGTATGAAACAAGACTAACAGAAGTAGATTGGAGTAAAATAGAGAAAACATCCACAGAAAAAGGATGGCTGTTCTTCAAAAATGTAGTACTAGAGGTGCAAAACAATTACATCCCTAAAGTAGACAAATCTAAATGTAAAACTAAACTGCCAAAATGGTTTAATCAATTTTTTTTAAAAATCAGCGAAAAAAGGCACTTTATAGAGCGTTAAAAAGGGACCAAAAACAAAGTACACAGTAAGAGTACATGGAACTGCAAACGCCAGTCAAAAAGAAAGTTAGAAAGGCCAAGAGAGAAATAGAAATGAACATTGTTAAGGGAGCTAAAACCAATTCCAAATTGTTTTTCCAATATTACAACAGCAAGAGAACATTCAAAGAGGAGATTAAATGTCTAAGAGATACAAATGGCAAAATCATAGATGAAGAAGAAAATAGCAAATATATTAAATGATTACTTTTCACAAGTTTTTACAAAGGAAGATCAATAAGCCTGACTTCTATTATATGCAAACTTATGGAAACTATAATAAGATCCAAAATTGAAAATTACCTATATGGTAACAGTATCCTGGGAGACAGTCATAGTTTCAGAAAAGGGGGATCGTGTCTAATTTGATTGTTTTGAGGATCCAACATCAATAATATACAATTGCAAAGCATATGACATGGTTTATTTAGATTTCCAGAAAGCTTTTGACAAAGTCCCACATAAAAGATTAATTCTCAAACTGAACGCAGTTGGGATTCAAGGAAACACACATAAATGGATAAGAAAGTGGGTAACATGTAGAAAACAGAAAGTACTGATTAGAGGAGAAACCTCAGAATTGAGTGTGGTAACCAGTGGAGTAACACAGGGATCAGTATTAGGTCCTCTGCTATTCCTAATCTACATTAATGATTTAGATTCTGGTATAGTAAGCAAACTTGTTAAATTCGCAGACAACACAAAAATAGGAGGAGTGGCAAACACTGTTGCAGCAGCAAAGATCATTCAAAATGATCTGGACAAGATTCAGAACTGGGCATACACATGGCAAATGACATTTAATAGAGAAAAATGTAAGGTACTGCACGCAGGAAATAAAAATGTACATTATAAATATCATATGGGAGATACTGAAATGAAAGAAGGACTCTATGAAAAAGACCTAGGAGTTTTTGTCGACTCAGAAATGTCTTCATCTAGACAATGTGGGGAAGCTATAAAAAAGGCCAACAAGATGCTCGGATACACTGTGAAAAGTGTTGAATTTAAATCAAGGGAAGTAATGTTAAAACTGTACAATGCAATAGTAAGACCTCATCTTGAATATTATGTTCAGTTCTGGTCACCTCGCTACAAAAAGGATATTGCTGCTCTTGAAAGAGTGCAAAGAAGAGCGACCAGAAGGCATATCATATGCAGACAGGCTAAAAGAATTGAATCTATTCAGTCTTGAACAAAGAAGACTAAGCGGCAACCTAATTCAAGCATTCAAAATTCTAAAAGGTATTGACAATGTCGACCCAAGGGACTTTTTCGACCTGAAAAGAAACAAGGACCAGGGGTCACAAATGGAAATTAGACAAAGGGGCATTCAGAACAGAAAATAGGAGGCACTTTTTTACACAGAGAATTGTGAGGGTCTGGAATCAACTCCCCAGTAATGTTGTTGAAGCTAACACCCTGGGATCCTTCAAGAAGCTGCTTGATGAGATTCTGGGATCAGTAAGCTACTGACAACCAAACAAACATGATGGGCCGAATGGCCTCCTCTCGTTTGTAAACTTTCTTATGTTCTTATGTTCTTATGTTAAATTCACTGCTCTAAGAGGTGTATAATCATTGGACAGTGTTGCGACTACTCTGGCCATTAACAGGTTATTACATTCCAAAAACCTCCCATCTGGTTCTAGCATCCCTTCAGGTTTTGACCACAATATTCCTTCAACTTTTCAACGAACTAAAGCCTCTCAATGAGCAACAATGATCAATACTTCAGCAACCACAACTCTCCGTACCTCAGTACCTCGAGCAATACAGATCAGGGGTAGGTTCTTATCCAACATGTAGCAATGCAAAACATCAAATCTAGTTTAGGACCATACTGAAGTAGGAAATCCATACCCAGTAAGGCAGGCTGAGAGAGCTTACTTACTACAAGAAATCAGCATTTACAACCAGACACAAATTTAGAAGCTGTATTCCATATACCTTTAACATCCATTTGCAGTGTAAAGCTCTCCCCTACATTCTTTTAACACATCCGTAAGTTCATTCCGGTTCTCCTGCCAAAACTCATAAACAGGCAGAGATGCTTATAAGAAATTGTAAAGTCTTTGCCCTAATATCTCCTTCTAAGTACACTCCTAACATAGAATCCACAGCCGATAGCTTTACACTGGATCCTTTAGTTGATTCAGAAGAGACAGGTAATTGACTCCCATCACCTAAAAAAGGAAAGAGCAAGACTGGTAAGAGAACTCTACTTTCCTGAATTCACAGTCTTCACTGTCTGGCTCCAGCCACTGTGGCAGCAACATGAATGTGAATCAATTTCAGCTTGTCGTTTCAGTCTCAACACGGCAATCAGGACAGGAACCACTCTCACACTCTCCTTAGTCAGACGGTGCGCAACAAAAATTCTTTCTTTAAATATACATTTTAGATCACTTCATGTTTCTAATCTTTCTTCTCACAGCGCTATACTTTCTCACAAAATGCTGCAGGGGATGCATGTAACTGTTGGGTTAATTAGTGGAAGCTCAATGGAGAAAGCTGGTAGTCAACGAGGTACAAAAGCAGGAGGAGAGGGTGAGGTGTGTAAAGTCCAATTCCCAGGGAAAGCAGGGAGAATGGATTAGATGGGAGAGTGTGGAACAATACAAGATCGGCTGGCAAGACCTATGGACAATGGAACAGAGCAGGATCAGTTTCCTCATCAGGTCAACATATGATGTTCTCCCATCACCACAGAACCTAAACCTCTGGGTGGGTGAGGATCCCTCATGTCCTTTGTGTTCATCACCTGCAACATTAAGGCACATTTTGACAGTATGTAAGGTGGGTCTTAGCCAAGGACAGTTTACTTGGAGCCATGACCAGGTGCTGCGATGTTTGGCCTTAGCATTGGAAAACAAGCGTAACCTGACCAATAAGTTGCCACCAGTTCCATCAAAGCATTACACACAAAAGACAATATTCCTCTGTCTAGGAGAGCAACCACCAAGAAAAGGTGTTAAAATCAAGCCTCGCTCAGAACAACTGGAAGCTGCTAGAGACTGGAAAATGATAGCAGATGTTGGTCAACGGCTTATTTTTCCACCTGAGATTGCCACCACTAACCTTCGACCAGATATTGTATTGTGGTCTGGATCAGCACACCTTGTTCACCTGGTACAGTTAATAGTGCCATGGGAGGATGCTGTAGATGAGGCATATGAGAGGAAGAAACTGTAGTATGCTCAAACAGCCTCTGAAGTAGAACAGCGAGGATGGAGAGTCCAGGTTTACCCAGTGCAGGTGGGTTGTCGAGGATGTGTGACACACTCTACAACCCGGTTTCTCAGAGATGTTCGCTTCAGTGGCCAAGAGTTGCATCTGAAGCAGCAGACAGGAGCAGCAACTGGCTGTGGTTGAGATGGAAAGATTCCAGTTGGGGATCTCAAGCACAATAGAAAGAAAGAAACGCTGATGTACATCTAAGTAAACTGGGCTGAGTTGAGTGGGGGATGGAGGGGGGTGATACTGGGACGTCAGAATCACTGTCGAGCCCTCTTGAGGTGTCGTGCGCTAGTTGACGAAACACTGAGGATGGAAGGTGCTCACTTGAAGACCCCAGAGATGTACCCTACTTAGCTCAGTCCAGACAGTTGTCATACTGATGCACTGGGGAGACCGCACTGTGGTTGATCCCCGGAGCCATCATCGTAGCAGTTGTGTGAGCTGATGCGCTGGGGAGGCAAAATAAGTTGATCCCTGTAGCCAACATCACACTTCAGCCATCAACACCAGGCAGAAGGATATCTACATCATCAGATGGAAAGAAACGCAAATGGATGGAGATGCAGATGGATCACATTAGTTTACTGTAAAGCTATGTCTTAGTTGGTGCTTTCATATTTATCATATTCATATTTCTGTAGTGCCTTTCATCACAAGGTTCTTTACACAATAATGAACAATTAAATCATTAAATTAAAAACACTCCAATACAAAATGTAATAACATTGAAATTAATAAAGAGACAAAAAATGTGGGTTAAATGTAAATTAAGATAAAAAGCTACTTTGTAAAAATAGAACAATTAAAAAGTTTCAAACAAAAACAAATTATACTATTACAACACAAAAATAGTTTAATTGTAATATTTGAAAAATAGTCAATTAAGATAAAATGCCAGTTTGTAAACAGAAAATTAAAAACAGTCTTCTCTGTATGTATGTTTTGCTTTTATCAAGGGAACTGTTTTTCCAGGGTCTTTAGGGTCATGATGTATCATAATCACATACATAGGCTGTTTTTCTGTAGGGTTAGGGCCAAGGTTAGGGTTACAGTTAATAGGTATGGATGCTAATTGTCTATCAGACTATCTGTCTCTATGACGCACTTACATTTTAACATATATCTCAAGAACTGTTTTTTGATAACATTTGCTAAAGACCTTCTTAACGTCAGTGTATCAAAATCTGAAGGTGTATGGAGTCTGTCTGACCGTCAGTTTATGCAGTCAACTTACATATTTTAAATATTTGTATACATGTTTTACATGCGTAGTAATACAGAATATTTCTACACCATTTGAAAACTTATGTGTCTGCCAGTGTGAGACAGGGATTGCTGTCAACTTTTGACAGGTGCAAATGTATCTAAGTGCTTTACTACCCTCTGGTGGATGAAAGGTGTAGTGCAATGTTTGGCAGACTTTGACATTAGGCATCAATCGTGTTTGTACATGAAGACCAGTGTAGGGACAGGCTGTCCTTCAGTGCCAGCCAGGCAACTCCTTCAGAGTAAAAGCATGTCAGCCTTGCCTCAGCATCGGGCAACCTTCGTAACTGCTAAGCCCGCTGAAGCTCCTTCTATAACATGAGCAGTTTTTTCTTATTGATAAAGAGGGACGTTAACATAATTTTTATAGCTCTTGTTTTTTTCCCCATCAAATTTCTGATTTATCGTTTTCAAATACAACACTGTTGATTTACTTTTTAAACTACTGCTTCCTATTTTGTAGGTCACACAATCTATTTTCAGATTAGGAAGCTACAGAAAGCAGCACCAGATTTTTAAGCTGCTAAAGCAACTTTTTCTTTGGTTATTAGAACCACTGCTGACAAACTGTTAACCAATCTTCTTTTTAGTACCTTCACTATCTACTTTTTTCTAGTCTGTTTTAAAGCTGTCTTTAATGTACTTAAAATGTTAGTTTACTGCCCTCTTGTGGTCAACGTTTTTATACAAATGCAGTAAAGATGTTGTTGCTTTTCTGCACCCCCCCTCCCCCGCTCATATTATTATGATGTTATACAACTATAGCATTTAATTAATTGTAAGTTACAAAAGCAGAATACTCACACAGGCGTTTAGCTGATTTAGTGTCTCAGTTAATATTAACTCTTGAGAGACAGTGGATGCCAAATGTTATAGCCAGCTATAATACCTGCATCCCCTAGGAAAAAAGAGCAGGGAAGCCCAAAAAAGGGGAAAGTGGCACAGCAGATACCTTGAAGCCCCAAGGGAATTTCACATTTTATACAGTGTGCGCACATATATCTTAGAAAAAATAAAGAATGTTTTGAGGCAATGCGTTTTACACACCTGTATCTAACAATAAAAAACATGCCAGCCGCAGCCCTATATAAGACTAATGTATTAAGGGTGACTTTTCTCCCTCCCTCTCCCCCCAGGATAATGCCAAATGTATCATACTGTATTAAAACACAGTTGAGATTAGCAAACCACACTAAATGGACACCTCATTTGTGGAGCATTAGTGCATGTGCGTAAACAGGACATTCTGCAAATATTATAGCAATCCATAACCCAGGTATTCTAAATGTTGATACGTTGTAATTGACATGAAAAAAGTACATGATATATATATATATATATATATATATATATATATATATATATATATAGTTGTTTGCATTGTCTCTCTTGACCTTCTCAAGGAAGGCAGGGAGCAGCGGTATTAGTAGAAAAGCATACAAAAGCGCTTTGGGCCACTTGTGGGCTAGGGCGTCAGCGCCTAGTGGAGAGAGAACCACAGGGAGCAATGAGTCATCTCTGCCGTGATGAAGAGACTGACATGGGCTTCCCCGAAGCAGTCCCAAACGCGCTGCACCACCTGAGGGTGCAGTTGCCATTCTGACGATTGAGGAGCCTCCCTGGAGATGAGGTCAGCTGCCCAGTATAACATTCCCGGGAGATGGACAGCCTGGAGGGAAAGCAAGTGCCTCTGTGCCCAGATCAACAGCCAAAAGGCTGTGCGGTGTAACTCTGGGGACTGAAGCCCTTCCTGATGGTTCACTGTGGCAAAGTGGTTAGCAATGTGTAGGTGCAGGAGTGCTCAATAACAGACAGACATACCAGGTGCAAGGGTATTTTATTTATAATCCAAAGTCTGATGACAAACAGTAAATAATAATGAATGGTAGTACACAAGGCTATGTACTACTCAGTATAACTCAGGGGTTCAGTCTTTAAGAAACCCACAATATACAAACACGGTTACCAGTCCAAAGTGAGTGCTGTAGTGCTCGTGGTGCAAATACAATTTATCGTGAAAACAGTGCAGTGTTGCCTGAGTTTTGTGCTGGCCAGTAGCGACAGCTCTGCATCGTGTTAGCCATCTAAATAACAAACAAGTACAATTAGACATGACAAAAACAAACAAAACAGTCACGATTTACAATATGGTGTCACTGGAAATAAGTTAGCCATGAAATAAGTTAGCGTTTGCCTCTTTGAGCCTTTCTGTGCACACACAGATTTTAGAAGTTAAAGGCAAGGTTCTGTGGAGATTTATCCAAGATTTTACAGATGCCATTTGAATTTTTTTTAAGAAACAAAAACAGGTATTGCAGATTGTTTGACATCATACTTATCGAAGTGTATTGCAGACATTATTTTTCTGTTTAAAAAAAGTAACATTTATCATCTTAGTGTAAATGTACGTTTAAGTTTTTATAAATACATTTTATTTAAAATAAAGTGCTCACTGTGTATGGATTTTAACAAAAATAAATATTTTAAAAGCATTATTTTGTCAGTATAATTTATGTTTATGCAGAGTTAAAATCACTATATTTATGTTATAATAAGTTGTTTTCCATTTTAACCTCATACAACTTAGCTTTAATAAAGATCCTGACAACATTTTTAAAAGTAAAACAATTTTCTGAAGTTTACCGACAGAAAAGAGACGGCTTAACCTTGCCTTTAAATTATAAAATTTGCGTGTGCGCAGAAAGGCTCAAAAAGGCAAACACTAACTTATTTCGCGGCTAACTTTTTTCCTGTGACAACGGTACTCCTTCACCATCACTTCGCAGATCTGCAGATCACTTCGCCACGTTCCCTTTTATACCATCAATCAGTACTCCTTGGTTAACGATTGCAACTACCCCTCCAGTCCGCGGCTGCCACATCGTTTTCATTCCGGGTCAATGATTTAGTGTTCCGTATCGCCACCCCCTTTCTAGATGGACGACTTCCGTCGAACCCTGGGAATAGATTGTCTGGCCATCCAGTCCAGAGCACTCTATTCCCTTTACACAGTGCCCTCACAGGTCCGGAGGGAGATTGATCCCCAAGAATCATTCTATCTCTGTCACATTCACGTATGCCGCTACTGACATGCTGTTCGTTTGAACAAAGACATGTCTGTTTTGGAGCACATGAAGGAAGTGTTGAAGCGTGAGGTGGACCGCTCTCAGTTCCTGTGCATTTATGTGCAGGGATATCCACCGACTTGACCAGGGTACACAGACTTCTCTGTCTGCCCAGACTATCCAGCAACCAGAGTTGGATGCGTCTGTCATCACCAATTGATGATTGTGTATCACTTCCATCTTTACGCTTTTGCTCAGGTGAGAGGCTTGCCTCCACCAGAGTAGGGCTTCCCAGCATAGGCGAGAAACGGTCAGCTGGCGGTGTTTGTCACGCTTGGGGTGCAGCCGGAAGGCATTGAGTCACAATTGGATCGGGTGCATGTGGAGTAACCCCAGTTGGGTGGCTGATGAAGCCGCGGCCATCAGACCCAACAGTTTTTAACACAACACCAATTGTTCTGTGAACCCCTGTTGAAAAGGGGCAAACAGTTGTAGTTAGCAGCTGCTCTGTCATCCGACAGGTAGGCTCACATCCAAAGTAGACCGTACCTTGCACCGGTATTAATTGGCTGTGGCATCGTAGAGGGTGAGACCCAGCCTCAGCAGATGCTCGTCACAATTGCTGTATGGCCCACTGCTCCTTCCTGCAACTGGTTCAGATCGACCAGTCATCCAGTAGTTCATCACTCTGATACCTTGCAGAGCAAGGGAGCTAGAATGGCAACTATGCACTTTGAAAACGTGAATGGCAGCACAGAAAACTCGAAGACGCTCCCCTGAAAGGCAAAGTGGAGATACTTCCTGTGCGCTGGACGAATAGGGACATGGAATATGCATCCTTTTGGTCCACTGTTATAAACCATTTGCCCCGTCAGAAAGACTGGTGAGTACTGCAGAAGTCAGTGTCTCGTTCTCTGTACACTGTGTATTGAAGCACTCAGGCACCAAAGCTGCAGAAGCACCAAGGACACGGAGTGAGGTAGAATACAGTACTGGTGCATCGAAGAATCAGACTACCGAATGCAGGTGTTATTGACATGCTGGGGCGATAGCACAGAGGCATGGTGTATCTGAGCACTGAGGGCGCCGAACCACCTAGCACCGTGTGTAGTCAACACAACCCGCGGTAGTGCATAGCATACACCGGGGTGGATACACAGGCTCGAGTGGCTGAGGTAGGCAATCAGGAGAGCAGTACAGGGAAGCAAATGGTGCTGCACTTAGGTACAGTGTGGTGAGAACCTGGTTCTGGACAGCGTGCAGTCACTCAATGGGGCAGCGATTAGTGTATACTGGAGTGGAGCACAGGCTCAAGGAGCTGCGATGTGTTAGACTGGAAGAAAAAGTAAGAAAAGAAAGTACTGCTTTTTTTTTTTTTTTTTTTTTTTTTAAACTGCAAAGGCAGTAATAGGGGGGCAGGGGTGAAAAAGGAATGTATACTAGCCATTTTAGACTTAAATCCCGATGGTAGTGAATCTGAGGCTCTGATAGCTGTGCTGTCAAGACTTCAGATCTCCGCTTGTTTCATCTTTTCATAGAATAGCAAAGTTTCAGGGTTTTAAAGTCGAATTTTCTCGCATTGGCCCTAGGGCTCTTCCCTAGTTGTGCGTGCATGTGAAGTGAAAGAAAGCAAGGAGGTGTTCCGAAGAGACCCGAAGGGCAGAGGATGCAGGGTTTGGTATTGGTCTGTGTGTGCTGTCCTATCTTCCTTGCCGTTTGTGTGTGTGCCACCTGCGTGAGTCTGTGAGTGGAAGCATGTTTTTCATGTCTAGGCAGTGCTCACCTGCTGCCTAGGGTGTCACGTGGACAGTGCAGCTGTATGAGAGTAACAGTAGGCCTACCTTTTAAAAAACAATCTTAACAGGAACATGCTTACCTTTCAATTTCAACATGTATGTAATAATAATAATAATAATAATAATAATAATAATAATAATAATAACAACAACAATAATAATAATAATAATAATAATAATAATAATAATAATAATAATAATAATAATAATAATAATAATAATAATAATAATCTGTTCTGGTTGTAAATTGAACATTTTACAATATCCTCTTCGTTAATGTCTACTTAAAAACAGCTGTGGTCTTGGTATTACAAAATGTACATTCAAAGATCAGAAGGATCGTTCAGCATTTGCAGTGTTGACACCGCAGCACCGCAGGGGAACCACTGCAAGAGCTGCAATTTGGGGTTCATACTTCTGCAGAACTAAACTATCCTCCCTTTAGGTTTTGCATTATCAAGTGTATGCGGAGGCATATTTTCTGCACAAAAGGCGTCGGTTAATTTGAAGTTTGTTTCTCAGTAGTGCTCCCTCTGCTTTCATTAAATTGTTCGGAAGTTGCTTAGAATTTAATTTCGCCACTTTTTTAAAAAAAAAAAAAAAAAAAAAAATTATAGTTCACATTTATTTGACGTTTTAATTCAAACTTGAAATGCTATCCTTTCTTATTTTCACGCTGAGTGGATGTCAAAATCCACTAGTTCCGTGACCGCCGTGACAAAATGAAATCAATATTTGTATTAACAACACTCTTGTTACTACACCTTTAAGAAGTCAAAGTCGGCGTGGATTACAAGCACATCCTTTTTGACAGGAAGCAGACACATGGTCGTATAAACAGATCAGTGTCTGAAGCGGCAGAGAAATTCAATAGTAGTGTTTAGAACCGCTAGGCATTTTAAAATAGAATGACTCTTGTACATTTAGCCTTCGACACTGCCTGAGAAACCTCGCAACGTTTCCAGAAATATTCCTGAGTCGCTTCTGGTTTGTGTATTTTCTGTGGGGGTGAAGTTCACAGTCATAGCTGTGGAGAAGCAGTAATCACAAGGCTTTGTTTCATAAAACGTTAAGAATAAATATTTGCTTTCGTTGTTGTTTTTATAAATTATGTTTTTACGTCATTGCAAATGGACAGTCTGCAAAATGTTACAACATCGAGTTCAGGACGGTGTGCAAAAACAGCTTGAGCAACAACGGGGCGACAAACAACATCAGCACTGGCGACAGAAGAAATAACTATATAATAATAATTAAAAAATAATAATATTTTCGCTGTGTGATATCAGCTTATTGAAACGCAGTGCCAAGTCAAGTGAAAATGTAAGTTGCAAGTCCCAGTGAGTGACAGGTCAGCCTCCTGTAGAACTGTCAGGCACAGATGGAACTGACCAATAAAACAACAGCATGACGTGCTTAACAGGATTTGGCAAACGCATCAGGAAAAACGGTTTGACGGGGTTTGTGAGCTTCAACAAATGAGCTAACGGAGTTTTCTGAAATATACTCAAGTACCGTGGCTGCACGGAGGAACATAAGTGTTGAGAAGATATTAAATACATAATGCCAAGACTGGAAGACATTGCAAATGTCGCCCTGAGGGTCCCCAGCATTCTGCTGCTGGACTTGTTTTACAAGTTTGACATCGACAGCATTACGGAACAGCTTCGGGCCAAAAATGAAGACATGTTTAAATACAAATACGTTATCTGGAACGTGTATTTATTGGGTAAGCACCTCCACGCGTTGAGGGGAAGCAGTTGGGTTGCGTGTTCTGTGTATTGTGTTTGGATTTTTCCTGTGCCCGGTTGGCTAACCTAATAGAAAGAGTGATGTATTTGTTAACTACAGTACAAGTAAATAAGTAATGCATCAGTCTGCTGTGAGGGAGTGTATGCCTTTGCCATGCCAGTAATTGGTGTACAGTATGACTCCGGCTGTATAGGGTTGCAAAAATAATGTATGAGTTATCAGGGTTAGGGTCAATACCTTTCATTTTTTTAAAATAAATTCCGAAGTCCAAATCCTTTGACACGGAATTGGAATTAGAATTGATTCAATGGTTACTGGAATTGATTTTAAAAATGGAATTAGAATTGAAAAAAGGCAGTTGACCCGACCCTGTGTAAGTTCTATGTAGCGCACATTTTTTTGTAAATGAGACGCGCCTGTCTGTTGCAGGTCTGTTCAATGATGACGCGTGTACCGAGCACTGTGGATACGCTGCCGTTACAGATTCTGCCCCTGTTCTTGAAACGAGGTTAAAAGTTCTAAAACTTAAATTGCGGACAAGCCCGGCTCTTTTGCATACTGGTTAAAACTCTCTTAGGGTGTACCAGGTAACTGGTTTGCACCCAGCCTCCTCCCTGCTTGGTTGACAGGTGCTTCCTTGTATTGATGTTTCCTGGTTGTAGCAAAACACCCTCTGCCAATTGCTTAACAAGTTAATTTAAGAAATGGCTGCTACAGTCAGAAATGTATTCATGATTGGTTTTATTTAATTTCATTTGTTTGTTTTTAAATAGGTATTCTTACCTCACCCCTAGTCCAAAAGAATCAGTTTTTAAAAGTGAAGGACCATTCTTCAGAACAGACATCAACATTCCTCCCTACAGGTTCCCTAACAGTGGATGCACCTGGAACTCTTTGCAGCTTCTCACATGGCAGCCCACAGTGCTTGTCCACGCTTGTATATTAACACGGTCTTGTTTTTGCTTCCAGGTCATCTCTTCAGCGCTGTCGTGCTGTTCTTGCCTCTCAGACACATTGTGAAGCTGTATCTTTACATCCTCACAGCCTTGCTGCTGTACGTGGGACACCAGCTCTCCAGGTAAAGTGACCAGCTTGAATAACCGTCCAACCTTGTTTTTAATAGTTTGTAAGATCAGTGGAGAAACCAGAGCATTGACTCCTTGGCCAGGTCGGTTTGGTGTCTCTATGTAAGTGAGCTATTTGTCACGCCAAAAAAGAGTCCTTTGGGCTATCCCTTAAAAAAATTAAAATGAATATGGGTTTTCTAAGTGTTTGAATATTTATTTCTGCTTTTCTGTACCGGTTCTTTTATTGGCCTTGTCCTATAAGGATGGATCTCTGTTTAGCTTGTATAGTTTATTGATGAATGTGATTCTCAGATCATGCTGATTTCGATTCAGCAGTCATAGATTCCACTGGAGGCCAGTCGATATCAGAACTGCATGGGAAAGCAATTCTGATATCAAGTGGTCTGATGAAATCACACTGGGCTGGGTCCTAAACCAATACTCAGTCTCATTCTTCTGGCTGAATTGAACCAGGTCCCCAAGGGGAAGGCCAGCGCATTGTACCAGTGCTCCCCCACCCTGTCCCACTCATGCTAGGAAAGAGCAGAGAAATACTCTGGGGTCCCAAACGTAATATTCTGTCGTGTTCTTGTGCCAGGGATTACGTGAAGGATGAGATTCAACATGGTTACAGTGGAGCAGTATATCTCGATTCCCAGGCTTTCATCCGCTTTGTTACTGCACTGACGAGTAAGTGGCGTTCATCAAGTGAATTTATCCATGTCAGAGTCAGAGCGCTGTGTTAAGTGTCGCTTTTGTACAATACAAACTTTGCATTTTATTTGTTTCAGTGTTCTGTCTGGAAATGAACTGTGGTTTACTTTTCAAGAAACTGCAGTAAAATTGTATTCTGAAGTTAACCATGTGACAATTGTAATTTCAAGTGCTGAACTGTTAATGCTTGTACCAGTAGGTCACATGAGTCGGTGTCCTTTAAAATGCATGGTTTGAAAATCAGCTGCATTCTTATGGAAATAATTGCATGCGCTGTAGGCATTCATGTGAATTCAGGTTATGGACGCATAGTCCTTCATAGGGTAGATAACCTAAGTGATCTCAAGGAACAATGGTTAAATGCATTAAAAGCTTTAGTAAAAGCCTGGTGCCTAATATCTTCACCACAGAAAGAATGCCTGCTTTGGCCTGTGAAGTTGCATGAACTGCTTTAGCATTGCATTTCATTGTGGGGTGGTAGTATATTTTTTGCCTTAAATTTGCGTAAGCATTGAAGCCAGGCTTGCAAGGAGACATCCTTGTATCTCCAACTGTGATGTGACTCCAGGTGTACCAGAAGATGCTGACCCAGTTTCAGTGTGCGTGTGTGTTTTCAGGTCAGATCATTCTGAGCACGCTCTGTGCCTTCTTGATGAAGATCAGGCAGGTCTGGCTGTTCTCTGCTCACCTGCTTCCCCTGGTGGCCAGGCTCATTGCTGTGCCTCACACTGTGCTGCTCACGATCAACACCTTCTCCATGGTCCTCACTGGAATGATGGTGGTAGCCTTCCTGCTCTCAAACCTCTTTGTGTCCTATAAGCTGGCCAGATCTGCCTACAGGGGGGTTCTGCAGATTGAGGTAACTTTGATGTGGGAAATTTTTTTTTTAGGAAACGTAAAGTCATGCAATTTTTGTATTTTTTTATTATTTTTATTTTTTTTTGGTGCTTGTGGTTGTATTGCCTTTATTCTGGTCTTTGTCAGAGAGAAAGTAGATGGGACCAGGAAAGTTGAAAGGTCACATTGTCACATGATTTGAATGGAATGAGGAAAGCTCTTCAGTGCTTGGCATTTAGGCTACTTCAAACAAAATAACAGCTGCATAAGGACTGATTAAAGACAGGTTTAAAAAAAGAAACAAGATTACAAGTCAATATTGGAACACGAGTCCTCAGAACAACAAGGAGTGATTGCAAACCTGAACAGAAGTGTTGGAAGTTAGAGCAAAATCTATTAAATGGTATTTTGAAGCTGTTTACTTGTTGTGTTAAATCTATTCATGCCGATGGCATAAATAAGGGCAGTCCTGTTTGACAGTTCTTGTACAATTCTCTGTCATGTACGTCTATGGGTATACACCTTCTCCTTCTTGTCAATCTGTTAGACTGATGCTGTCTTTGTCTTTCTGCTGTGCCTGTTTCCCAGGTGACTGAGCTGTACCGGTTGCTGGCGGTGGGGATTTCTCTGTGGAATGAGTTTGCTGTTCCTGAACTCTTAGGCGTTTTCTGGTTCATTCGCTTCATGGTTCAGATCTACTTCTCTGCAACTGCCAGCAATAACTTCCTCAGCCAGCAGGGGGTGCGCTATGTTTTCCTTACCAGGTACACAACACCAACTGCTTTCATACATCTTCTCAGTGTGGCGCATAGGGCCGATGGGGGAGAGTGTGTGTTGGGGGGTGGGGTTGCCCCCCCCCCCCCCCCCACATTTTTAAAATGGTGCGTTATGGCGCAAATTTGGATGGTTTAAGCATGTGCTAGACTAGTAGTGGTCTGCTTGTAGTATCTGACAAAGTACTGCATTAGTGCAGTGAAAGAGTTTTATTTCAGCACTGCTCACAGCAAGGCAAGCGCGACAAGAAAATTGACTTTTGCAACATCAAGGCCCCTGCAATAGAAGACTGGCTGAAAATGTGTAATTGGTGACCGTGCCTTTAATTGTGTACAGTTGTAATATGGGAACAGCATGGTGCAGCTCCCACGCTCAGCATTAGTCAAGTCTTGATCTGACGACATGTAACACACAGACAGCTCTTATGATTATATTTTACCGTTTTATTTTTCAGTAAAAACAAGTTTAAATTGCAGTGTGTTTGTTCTGCTGTTTTCAATATTAAATACACCACAGCAAGCATATTGTCATATATTTTAGATATTTTCATTAGCACAGTCTGAGAGCTGAATTTAGTGAATGGCAGTTTATTTTACTGCAGCCAAGTACGCTGCATTTCATTTTTAATTCTGTAAATATATACATATATATATATATTTTATCAGCAGTACACTTCCTGTTTGCAGACCCAACTATTTCTATGTAAGGCTGAGGCAATGCAGTTGTTTTCTAAAGTTATGTTTGGGATGCTCCTGTAACACAACTAATCTGCGTGAGGGGGCACCCTACAAAACCTCAAACAAAATCTGCATTTATTCAGCGGGACTACCCGGAGTGAAAATTAAGAAAAACAACCTAGATCGTTCCAAAAGTTGTATCTTTGGTCAGGAGTATTAAGCATGCCGGCAGCGTCTGTCCCTAGTGAGCAGGTAGTCGGTAATGCTGGGCAGATTGTAAGCAAGTGCCAGTCATCGCTTACATTAAAACAACATGTGGATGCTATCGTGTTCCTTAACACAATTCAAATGTAAGCCATGGACAACACTCTTCTTGCTAAACTCCTGTGGACAGTGATACCTTTTTTAAAAGTGTTTTTTTTTTTTTTTTGTTTCTCTTGATTGGTTGTTATTCTGACCTTGTTATGGAATTTTAAACAATTTATTTTTTGGATTTTGCTTTGTCCCCCAACTGGTACAAATCACACGAAATAAGGTAAAAAAAAAAAAAAAAAAAAAAAGAATATATTTAATTACTTTATGCATAAACTAATGTAATCAATTTAAGATGCATACTAGTTTTTAAAGCATTACTAGCAATGTTACATGGTAATCCACAGCTCCTGTATTACAGTATGCAGGCTTTTTTTTTTGGTGGGGGGATGGGGTTGCCCTTTTCATAGCGTCGATGCATTGACTTTTTTGGAGAACGATGTATCGATAATGGTCGCGGGACTCAAAACCTTTATTTAACACGTAATTCCCTATTTGACTGACGAAAGATAATGTAGTTTTATTGGTGTTCAGCTTTGTACGGTAACCTTTTCACTCCTTTTTTTTGTTTCATAATTGAGCTTCCTGCTGCATTACAGCCCTTCATTAAAGTAAAGTAATTTTCTTTGAGTTTTTAGGGCATTTGTTAATGCACGTGTGCTAAGTATTTTTATTTGTCACTGTTCTTTTTCAAAATGTTCTAAATGCAACTGATCATTTTTTGCAATTTTTTTACCCAACAGTACGCACACACGTTTGGGCACTATCACAAATGAATGAAAACTCCAGTGCCTCTAGGCAGTATGTATTTGACTGAGTGTTGTGTGCGTTCTCTCCCTCTGTAGTGTGTCTGAGTGTTGCAGTACTCCATATTCGTTACTGGGTCTCTCCTTCGTTGTTTCTTACCTGGCCCTGGGTTTGCTCAACCTCTGCAAGCTCTACCTGGGGGGCTACGCTGCTGTCCACAACGAGAACGTCATGCATAGGTGAGCAAACTCCCCCACAGGTCTATTACATACAAAAAAAGATGACGAGCAGTACTGAGGCTCCCGTCCCAACGGGTTTGGATTAGCTATTGCAGTGCTAAATAGGGTTAGAACAGTGGGCCTCAAAGGTTTTTTTTTTTTTTTTTTTTTTTTTGTCACAGGCATTTTTTTGTTTTACTCGTAAGGGTGAGTTTTCATTTGGTTAATTTCAGTACTTACTCCAAACCTGTGAAACAAACAAAAGACATTAAAATGCTGTTGTATCAAATGTCATCAAAAGCAGTTCCGCTACTGATGTTTGAGGGTGGCAGAGTATGTCAGATGGCATTGCGGGCACAGCACCTGGGCTTGTGGGCACTCATTTGCCCACGCTAACATCTTTGAGGGGTTTTAATCTTTAGCACGTTTTCTCAGCTGATCCAGATATAGATCTGATCTACGCAGGGACGTGCCCCCCCTCACTTTCTCGCATTGCAGCAGTACTAAAACTTGTATTTCTCAATAATGTGTTCCTATAATCTTTTTAATTGGTTTCAGTGCAAAGTTAAAGCAAACGGCAATTTTGCCAATTTCATAAAAGCAGAGGGAGCAGTTTTAAGAGAAACAAACTTCAAATTCCCCAAAGCCTTTTGTGCAGAACATATACCTCTGCATACTAGGGCTATCACTCCATTAAAAAAAAAGTTGAGTGGTTAATTTATCGTCATAAATTGATTAATCTATAGATTAATCTGTGCACATTTTTAATAAAGGTAACAGTCTTATAGCGGCTGTTCTGCATAGTAATACTTAACAAAAAAAAAAAAAAAAAAAAAAAAAAAAAATCAATAATCTAAAAAAAAATAAGCCCAATAGGAATTTTGTTCTTTTTAGAACAATTTTTATTATTTTTTATTTTAGTAAATGTAACAAATGTTACCTTTCTGTCCTATTACCCTAATAAAACAGATTTAAGGGCCTGATAACTCGGTCATGTAAAACCCTAAGAGCCAGAGCAGCAGTTAAGCGTACTGTGTAACCACTCTGGGGTGGTAACCCCTGACAGCAAAATTATTAGCAATGCACAAACACAAAACACTCTGAGGTTTATAACTACATCGACAGTTTGTAATTCGGGATAAATACCCACGCTGGATTTAACACAGCGCTCCACCGCTCTGATTACAATGCAGTAACTTTGCAGGTAAATATTTGGCAATCATTTAAATCAACTTAGATCAACATTCCCGTTCCAAATATGTACAGTGCTTATAGAAAGTCTACACCGCCGTGAATGTTTTTCACATTTTGTTGTGTCAGTGCCTCAGAGTTTCACTTATTTAAATGAGGATTTTTTTTTCCACTTATCTACACACCATACTCCACACTGTTAAGGGGAAAAAAGTTTTTATTGAGAAAAAAGTGATATATTAAAAATACAACACTGAAAGATCATAGTTGAATAAGTCTCCACCCCCCTGGAGTTAATACTTTGGTGGAAGCACCTTTGGCAGCAATTACAGCTGTGAGTCTGTTGGGATAGGTCTCTATCAACTTTGCACACCTAGATTTGGCAATATTTGACCATTCTTTTTTACAAAACTGTTCAAGCTCTGTAAAGTTCCTTTGGGAGTGTTGATGGACAGCAATCTTCAAGTCATGCCACAAATTTTCGATTGGATTTAGGTCGGGGCTCTGACTGGGCCACTCAAGGACATTTGCCTTTTTGTTCCTTAGACACTCCAGTGTAGCTTCGGCTGTGTGCTTTGGGTCATTGTCATGCTGAAAGGTGAACTTCTGTCTGAGTTTCAGCTTTCTTGCAGAGGGCAGCAGGTTTTTCTCAAGGACTTCTCTGTGCTTTGCTCCATTCATTTTCCCTTCTATTCTGACAAGTGCTCCAGTCCCTGCCAATGAGAAACATCCCCATAACATGATACTGCCACCACCACACATACAGTTTTGCACCAAACATAACACTTTGCATTTAGGCCAAAAAGTTCTATTTTAGTTTAGTCAGACCACAAAACTTTTTGCCACATGGCTACAGAATCTCCTGAGTGTTTCTTTGCATATTTCAAATGGGATTCAAGGTGGGCTTTCTTGAGTAATGGCTTCATTCTTGCCATCCTACCATACAGGCCAGATTTATGGAGTGCTTGGGATATTGTTGTCACATGCACACTTTGACCAGTCCTGGCCATAAAAGCCTGTAGCTCTTGTAAAGTTGCCATTGGCCTCTTGGTAGCCTCTTTGATCAATCACCTTCTTGCTCGGTCATCCAGTTTGGAGGGACGGCCTGATCTAGGCAGGGTCTTGGTGGTGCCATACACCTTCCACTTCTTAATAATCGTCTTGACTGTGCTCCAGGGGATATTCAAGGCCTTTTGATATTTTTTTATACCCATCACCAGATATGTGACTTTTAACAACTTTTTCTCGGAGTTATTTTGAAAGTGCCTTGGTGCTCATGGTTGAGTCTTTGTTTTGAAATGCACTACCCTGCTTAGGGAACCTACAGGAACTGCTGAATTCAATCTGAAATCATGTGAATCACTAACATTTAACACAGGTGGAGGCCACTTAACTTGGTGTGATTTTGAAGCCGATTGGTTACACCTGAGCTTATTTAGGATTGCTGTTACAAGGGGGGTGGACACTTATACAAGCTATTTAAATTTTTATTTTTAATTTAATTTTCTACAAATTTCTAGAATATTTTTTTCACTTGGAAGATGTGGGGTAGGATGTGTAGATAAATGAAGAAAAAAAAATATTTTCATGCATTTTAATTCCAGGCTATAAGGCAACAAAGGGTGAAAATTTTGAAAGGGGGTGTAGACTTTCTATAGGCACTGTATATCCATCCATAGCACACTATCAGCAATCCTTGTACAAAACAAGACAAGAATGATTTTTACACAACTTGAACCCCTTTGCCACTTCCAGGGAGAGAGAGCTTCAAATCAGCACTTCCCTAAACAGCATGTATGTACCCAGTATGCTCTCTTATTGCACAATTAATTTGTAAAAAAAAAAAAAATCTGTAATCAACTCTTTTAGTTGATTAATTGGGTTGATTAATTTGTTAAACAGCCCTACTGCATACACTTGATAATGCAAAGCCTAAAGGCAGGGTTAGGGTTTACAGTTCTGGATAAGCATGCTCCCAGATTTGCAGCTCTGCAGTGGTTCCCCTGTGGTGCTTAACAGGACCTGTCAATAGTGTAAATGCAGAACCATCCTTCTAATCTTAGACTGTACATCTTGAAATACCAAAACCACAGCTGTGTTTAAACAGGCATTAACAAAAAGGATATTGTAAAATTCTCAGTTTTACAACCAGAACATTTATTTAAAAAAAAAAAAAAAAAAAAAACTTCTTTGTTCAAGTAATTTTTTTTTTTTTTTTTTTTTTACGTCTGACAAGGTATTCATGTTAAAATGAAAAGGTAAGCATATTCCTGTTATGATTGTCTTTTAAAAGGTACTGTTAACCTATGTTTAAATTGGACTAGAAGCGTATGTTAAAAGAAAACACTTTAAATACATGTTAAATACATTAAATATGTTTACTTTGCACAAATACTGAAATATTATTATATTATATGAATATATTTAATTTAAAATCTTTCTAGCGCTCACCATTCTGTGAAATTGTCTATTTTTAGCCATGACTGTGCTGTGGTTTTTATTGTGACAAAATCACATCTCTAATTCTGGGTGGTCTCAAGCAGAGAGGAGAAAGCAGGGCCTGGTAGTAAAAAGAGTTTTCTTTTCATTGGGAAATTTCCCAATCGTGATACCATTTCTGATGTCTATGGTCTCAATACTGTAAAAAATAGTTCTATTTGGAAATTGGGAGCTTATTATCATAGAGTGGCTGTGAGTTTACGACCGCAAAAAAACCAATCTGAATAAAATGAATATTTCATTTTAATGGTCTGACTATATGCCACAGCTACAGAACGTCTCCCCCCACACATTTCAAACCAAAGTTACACTTTGAAATGATATGGATAACTGAAGCGATCACAAGTCTGAACAGAACCTTGTCGAAACTGGTTTGGATAACTGTGCTGTAAGATGAAGTACATCTAAAATGGTTCCTGCCTTCTTGCCAGGGGGGTGACCGAGGGGGTGACCCTGCTGTTGCTGGCTCTCCAGACTGAGCTGTTGGACATGCAGGTCCTGCAACGCACCTTCCTGCTGAGCATCATCCTGTTCATTGTGGTGACCTCCGCATTGCAGTCCATGGTTGAAATCACGAACCCCTTCATCCTGGCCCTCGGAGCCTCTCAAAACAGGTCAGAAAAGCACATGGACAGCCGGCTTCTTAACAGCTGTGGCCAAAAGTTTTGCATCATAATAAAAACTGTATGAACATAATTTAGGTATTTAATTTAACATAATGTAGTCAAAGAAACTACTAAATGACATTGCAGAAGTCATAACAGTAGTGCAGTATTTGATGTTAGATTTTGAAATGTCACATTTTTCAATTTTTTGTCAGTTTTTTAAGTATGTGGAAAACCACAAAGCGGTATGTAGTTCTATATGTTAACGTAACATTAGTCAGTAGGATTCATTGTTATTGCTGCTCAGAACAGAGATGTTATATAAATCAGCCTATTTACAGGTTACCCCCTTACTCAGAACTGACCTCAAGATGAATTCAGCCTATATGGAATCATTTCGATAGCCTGACTTTTATTGCTCATCTACAGTCTGGCTTTGTGTAAACAGTTCTCCATGCATGTTTATGAAATGTCCTTTTGTGTATTTGTTACATTATGTAGTATATGAAATTTTATGGCATAAGAGCTTTTATAATTTTGCATGTGTAGTCAGTTTCCTCAGTTTAAACCTTTCTCCTCTTTGCTTTTTAACAAAGGTTAGCCAGAAATGGACTGTTGGCCTTTTCTGTTTGTTTGAGGTGGGGCAAATTGACTTTTTTTGGTCTTTTCTGCTTGTTTGAGGTGGGGGTAAAATTACTTTTTTGGTATTTTCTGCTTGTTTGAGGTGGGACAGTGGAGTGTTAAAGGTTTGGTGATGGGTGTTTATTGAAACGAGCTTTGATGTGCATGAAGCTGGTTTCTCGCTGTTTTTGCAGGAGTCTGTTGAGGCATTTCCGAGGGGTAAGCATGTGCCTGTTCCTGTTGGTGTTCCCTGGGTTCATGGCCTATAAGATCTCCAAGTTCTTCCACATGGATTTCTGGCTCCTGATCCTGGTCTCCAGCTGCATTTTAACATCACTGCAGGTGTGGCTCTTCCCTTTTAACTGGGCGGACAAACAAGATCCCTGGTACACTGCTTTTCTGGATGATAATGATTAACTCAAGATATTGGCTTTGTGTTCAGCACACCTATGCATTCTGGGATTGCGTAGGTCCAGTTCATGGGGGTTGTGCAAGTAAAACCCTTTCTTGTCACTTTTGAAGTCACAGCTGCTTGGAGACGGTATAATTCCGAGCTACTGTCTGAATGTTTTGTATGCAGCTACATCGACTGTGTAATTATGTTCCATTACCAGTGTAATAAAATAACTGTTACATTGCTCCACTGCTTAAACCTCTGGCCGTATCCTTACCACTTGTTTTGACATAGGGTCATTGTAGTAGGTACACAGCTTTATTCTATGATTCCGTCAATAGAGTTCCGTTACAGATGGTGTCTAGTGAACTTTTTTAGTGCTAAATTCCTCTGACCATATTAATGATACCATTCGCTTTCAGATAGTGTCTGTTCACCTGTATTCATGGATGAAATTGGCACTTAAAACCCTATCTCAAGAGAACTGCTATATCTAATGTGATAACAACTGGTATGGGCATTCTTTAGCACAAGGTATTCAAAGATCTGGAGATAAACGAAGAGAGGAGCTTCTCCATCTGTATGCACAAATGCCACACTCTTGTTTATAAATGTACATACTGTGGCTGTAGGTTGTGGTGATCTACATATTTAAGGTGTGCAGATACATTTGTTTCTGAGGTTGATCTGAAACTTGTCTCCCCCCCCCCCCCCCCCCATTCTATGCAGGTGATGGGGACCCTGCTGATCTACATGCTGTTCGTGATTGAGCTGGTCCGCAGTCGCACCATTGAGTGCCTGGATGAGGTCATCTACTATGTGAACGCAGGGAGTCGGATGCTGGAATTCCTGGTGGCGCTGTGTGTGGTGTGCTATGGCACTTTGGAGTTCCTTTTCGGGAAGTGGAGCTGGATGGGCGCCTCCGTCATTATCATCCACTCCTACTTCAACGTGTGGCTGCGCGCCCAGTCCGGCTGGAAGAGCTTCCTGTTGCGACAGGAAGCTGCCAAGAAGATGAGCTCTCTGCCCCGGGCCACCGCACAGCAGCTTGAGCGGCACAACGACTTGTGTGCCATCTGCTTCCAGGTGAGGGTCGGCACTTCTTCAGTCTTCATTATGTATTGCACCATTCTTCCTTGTTGTTGTGTGTTTTCTGACTTGCACATAAAAAATATTAAAATATTGACAAATTATTGGAGGGTCCTTGTACAGTAAAATACAGTACTTTTACAGTTTATTGGCATCAACTTGAAATATCCCAATTTGTTAGTTATCAAATGATGAAACATCGAAGGAGCACTGCTAAAAAAAAACAAAAAAAACATTTACTGATCATCGTTCCAATCAGCCGTAATCGTGCTTCTGACAGTCTTCTAAACTAAACAAGCATCACTGCAACTGCTGCTGTAGACAAAATGTAAAGATATGCTGGAGGCGAATTAAACTGGGCTTTGGAAAATTACTGGAATTATTATGGAAGACAACAATGTTTTATATAAGCTAACAAGCGAAAAGCAGACTGTAAGAAAAAGATCAAGATCATTTTGAGCTGATTATGGATAATTGCGTTCTCATCCAGCTCTACAGCGTGAGTGAAAACAACAACAGTAGAAGAGTCCACAGCAGGGATCCACATGCATTTCCCATTTGCTCCTGTAAATATAAATTGCCTCATTCTTTTTTCAAGCTTCCAGGGATAGACAGATGTTTTGTTTTTAAGTTGTTTTGAGCTGCCAGCTTGACATTTGTTTTCAGAGGTCTTGAATACAATGCAGTGTGTTTTGTATGATTTGTATTATTTCCTCAACTGTGGGAAACAGGCAAACACATCAGACATACTGTACTAGTTTTGAGCAGAGCTGGGACAAATATTTGAATGTTTGAACAAAAACTGCTTGAAATGTGTTCAGAATAAATGACTATGAAAAATGTTGTTCAGATGAAACTAACCCATTAAAAGAAAGAAAACACATTCTACTATTCATTTTCTGTTTGTAAGGTCATTTGACTGGGTACCTGGCTTAGTTGCTCTTTAGAGAATTTCGTTTTGTACTGTGGTATCATACTTTTTCCGCTAAAATGAAAGAATATTTCTATATTTGTTTATATTTTGAAAGAATATTTAGGAATGTTTGTCCAAGCACTAATTTTTAATCAGACATGTTTCCTGATCCCAAAATAAAGCAGCATAGTTATTTCATTACCCACTTTTTATATCTAAGCTTGTTTTCCCCTCTGCAGGAGATGAATTCAGCAGTAGTGACGTACTGTGGCCATTTCTTCCACGCCAGCTGCCTTCGGAAATGGCTGTACGTCCAGGAGACCTGCCCCATGTGTCACCAACAGGTGAAACCCAGTGTGCCTCAGCAAAATGGGAGTGCAGAGGAGGGCCAGTCTCCTGCAGCTGAAGAAGAGGGCAGAAGAGCTTTCCAGGCAAGCGAGACTGGAACTCGAGCCTCGGGCTTCAGGCCTGCTCATGGCGCAGATGCTGGAAATGAACCAGATGATTCTCAGAATGACCAGAAAGACAGCAGAGAAAGTGATGAAAATATCACCTGTGAAGGGGACTCACTGGGTGGGCAAGAACAGACTTCAGTCCCTGGTCTTTGTTTAATTGGAAATGTTGTTGGCACCATCAGTCCGGTCATTCAGAGTACTACGTTGGTAGATGCATCTCCCCTGACTGCCACAGAGTCGGCTATGAATATTATGAAAAGTGATACAGATGAGAAAAATGAAGAAGACTTCAAATATACCAGCTTACAAGGTGTTGGTTACATTTTAACAGATCAAAGGTCAACTGTGGAACATGCTGGAATTTTATCTCAAGGCTTAACATTTCAGCCTACTGGGGACTCAGGGGATTTTTCAGATGAACAGAGTGTTGCAGTGGAGAGGAGTCGTGATTTAAAAGCACGCGTTACCGGTGAATCTCGCTCTTTGTCCCATTTGCTTGGATCTAATGAGGAACACCTTGTCAGGGACTATCGCAGGGAAACGGCGGATAATGGTTTGCTGCTTGGAACATTGGGTAATGGTTTGAGTCCTCCTCTAAGCCACTCAGGTACGCTGTTAAATACGATGACTGCTGATGATGCTGTGCTGGCTGGGGCAGGAGAGGGGCAGGATTCCTTCCAGGACCACGCATAGCTCCAGTCTCAAGGACAGGAGCACTGCACCTCAGCAGTAGGGGTCTTTAAAGAAGATGGGGCTGACTTAGAAAAGACAAGGAATTCGTTCTTCCTAGCACAGACTGCTGATTTATTCATGCCTCCTGTCAGACACAACGATACATACAAATATGTTGCCTACATTTTCCTTGAACTGAATAAATCCTGAAAAGAATTACAATTCTGATGTTTAACAAAGAACAGGTAGATGACGACACAGGTGTGTAGCCACAGCCAAACGTTTTTGCGTCACCCTGTAGAATTAACCAGTTTTGTTTCATAAAGTTGAATGAAACCTGCTGAATGATACGTTACCATATTGAATTACATACCGCTTTGTAGCTTTCCATATACTTAAGCTTAGCTTTAGCTTTCCATATATCATTTGCGATATCATTTTGTAGTTTCTTTGATTACATGATGTTCTATAAATGATCTAAATTATGTTCATATTTTTTTTTTTTTTTTTTTTATTGTTAATTGTCTCAATCCTGAAATTTCTAGGTGATGCTAAACTGTTGTCCAGAGCTGCAGGAGTGATTTAAAGATGGAAGAACCGATTGGATCCTATAGTGTGTTAAACAGAACAAAAGTATGTGCTTGTACGTTATCTAGACAGTGGTCTGGCAGAGTACAGATACATGGGAAATAGCGCAAAAAGACATCCATATTGAAATGTGAAATGGTTGTATAAGTCATGGCAGTGAAATGGACGCTTGTAGGGTTATTTACTGTGCCGTTGATCTGACCCACAGACCCTCTGTTTCACAGGTACAGTGTAGCTTCAGAGGGGTTCCTGTTATCCTGAGCAGCTTCCACACTTCTGTTCATACCTATCTGTCTTTTAAAAGAGAAAATTAACTGTGAAAGCACATATGGGGATTATCCAAGCGTAGACAGAATGAAAAACTAAAAACATACTGCAAATTCGCAGGAGTAACAAAGCTCAACAAATAAAAACGTAAGAAAGAAAACAAGAACTCATCACTTGTGACTGATACTGAGCGTGGGAAGATGCTTTTGTGTTTTAATAAATATAATACATTAAGCTGTTCTTCCATTCAGTGGGGCTGTTTTAGGAAAAACTGATAACCATGAATATTGCCCCTGTGTTTCATTTTGGTACAAACCACATCTATCACAGTTTTCAGGTTGGAGTAGACTACTTTTCAGGAGGTACTGTGTTGAGAAACCAAATGAAAAGAAGTCACAGTGTATTAACTATCCATTAACAAATATACAAAAACCCCCACAACATTTAGCAGCATGTCGGGAAGGCAGTTATAACCCTAATAAAGTTCCCTTTAAATGAGTGCTGCTGAATTTCTAGGAAAAGAGGGTTATGTTAAAGTGCTTAAACTTACATGTGTTCAGTTTGTATTTCCTGTTTCCTCTACTTGATATTCTTTCCTCCTCGCTTCACATGCTGCTAAATCATCAGCGTAGCAGTTCCTGGTGTTTTGTAAATAGCACAGCTTAAAACAAAGAGGTACCTCAACGTTGTTCGGTAATGCTTCGTTCTGTATTGCTGTTAAATATTTTCTTAAGATCAGCTCAATAAGAAATATCTAATACCATGTACCAGAGTCAGTAGTTCCTGTATTAATTTGAGCTACTGCCAAAAGCTTCTACAATCATGCAGATACAGCGTTGTTTCTGTGCTTCTCTTTCAATCCACTAGATGGCAGCACTGCACTTCGTAAACATAATTTGGGGCACTCAAATTGGGCGAAATAGCTATTGAATGTTTATTTCTTGAATTGTCAGTGTAAAGAAAAAACTATTCTGTAAGAAATTCGGCATGCTGTGTTTGCGTTAGGCTTTATTTTAGCGCGCCGCTTCATGCAAGGGAATGCTGACAGAGCCAAGGAGACCGGTTTGTCAACATTAAACAGAAACACCACAGCATTTGAGTATTGTGAAGAACCACGAAGAATAGAAAACACAGCTAAAAACGACACGCTGGGCTACTCAAGCAACGAGATGTACGGATGTGACAGGATTATTTTTCCACACTAATTCAGTAAATATTACATTACAGAAAGTTAAGTAGTAATGTAGCAGCAGGTGGAGTCCAGGAATAATCTAGAGCAGCCTGCTGTGGTAATGTAATTGATGGCTACAGTTCAGAACATACATTAAATAAAGGTGAATTGGATTCCTGCACACTATGAGAATCGTTAGAGACAAACGTTTCTCTATCAGTCTGTCGTGTCTGTGGGATTCGGTCTGTTTGAATAAAGGACGTGTTTAACTATTTAGAAAGATAAGAAAGGGGATGGTTTAATATGATATATTGTACGGCCGTCTAGCTGTGGCTCGACTGCTGCTTTCCATTGGGTCCCCATTAAAATGAATGTCTCAGTGTCAGTCGCCTCATGCAGTGTTGTTTGAAGAGCTCCAAGAAGGGAAATACAACGAATGGTGACGCAAGCGAAGCAGTTTCAGAAATAAGTACCTTCAATCTCAACGACAGGATGTTATGCTTTTAACGCGATGATCTCTGTTCATATTTCATTGTATTGCCCTTCAGTGCTGCTTCTGCATTGGTTGCAATAGCTTAACTATTCCAGAAGCAAACTATTGAAAATGGTTTCTAAAAATGCTTTTAAAGGCTGATTATTTCTCGTGAGGTGGGGAAGCATTTAAGTGTTGCACTAAAGCCCCCATTGAACTGCATTGAAGCCTGTGCAACATCTTCCCCACCTCGCTGGGGATTCAGATCGGAATCAGTATTTACTGGAATAGTTAGGAAGCACGGCATATATACTGCGGTCTAAGCAGAGCCAGCTATAGAGAATCACGCAGAAGACATGAAGCAGGATATTAAACTGAAATGAAATATTAAGAAAACTCACTCAAGATAATAATAATCTTTTTAATTGCAAGTACAAAAACTACTTTTCCGGTAGTGTTGTAGCAGCTGTTAGTAACCTGTGTGACTCCATCCCGTTGACTTGTGAAATGCTATGTTGTGATATTGCGTGTGTTAGCGGAGATGCTGCTCCAATCCTCCATTAACACTGTGGCCGGGTCTGCATTTCCAGGCACCAATGCTTGTTTTCCATTTGGAACAGACAGCTAACACAGTAAACTGCTGAGTTGAGAGGGAACGGCCATTTGCTTGGTTACTATAGCAATGATTTCAGAGCACGTAAGGTCCTTTGGTATTTTTTGGATATTTTGTATTTTTTTTTTATTAAATACAATGTCTGAAGATGTTAATTTTATAACAAAAATACACCGTCAAGTTCTAATTTCATGAATTCTTTATTTTAGTATTCCTGTATTATGGATTTATTTGTTCCGATAGGCAATATCCGCCTTTTCATCTCTCTGGATGCGAATTGCTACTGATGCAAATGTAACCAGCTTCTTTTAAAAGCTTGTTATTTTACGCTTTGTCAGCGTCGTTAGAGGTGTGTGTTAAAAGGTACAGTACACAACACCATGCAGATGTGAAAGAAGTGCATGTTATTCCCAATCTCAACCGGTAGAGGGAGTTATCCAGCTTTGATATCGCACTTACAAACACTTGTGTCTGATTTTTTTGTTTTTTTTTGTTTTTTTAAATAACCTTGGAGGTAAAATGACATCTACATGTATGTAACGTTCTTTGTGTTCATGGACTTAAAAAAAAAAATAGTTACACAACACGCGAGTAACTAAATTGTTTGAAGTATTAGTTTAGCAACCCAAACACCTCAGCACAACTGTTTCTGACAATTCATTGATATTGGAGAATTAAGCGTTTTTATTTTTCGACACCTCGCAGTTATTCTACTGAAATATTAACATAGGCTAATTGGTGCTAGCAAAACTGTAAAAATACATATTCCTCCTATCATAAGATACGCTACAGCAAAATGACACTGGTAGGGTTATTTAAAACCTTTAAACAATACGAGTCTAAATACAATGACTGTTCACAATGAAACATGCTATTCATTGAACTGCAAAAAAAGGGAATACAAAGGATATCTTTAACATTCTAGTTAAAATATACACATATTATTATTATTATTATTATTATTATTATTATTATTATTATTATTATTTATATAACTTAACGGCGTGGAGGTATTCTAACTTAAAGGGTACCTTTCATTTGATCTGCTCTACGAACCGCCGATATAATAGATTGTCTGCTACCGTTTGATATAAAGGTTAAACAATTAACTTAATTTAGAAGTTGCTGAATTAATCGCTGTGAGCATGTAATTTAAATTCCCGTCACTTCCAAGAAAATGTGGTGTTACCGTCTATTAAATGCACACACGCTGCAAATAAAACATCATTTGAAGCAATTCTTCCCCAGTTGCCGCTTTGGTGATGCAGTACACTTTAAAGAATACAGTTGAGGCAAATACACAGACCACCGACAAGCAGATTAAAATAAATAAATAAATAAATACAAATAAAAATAAACGATATATATATATATATATATATATATATATATAGTATGATATATAATAATATATATATATATATATAATAAAATCAACAAATTGGTTTACACAATGTGTTTATGTATAATTATCTGTAAAAATGTTGGCTAATTTTTGCACCTATACATTCTAAAATAGTTCGAATAAATGTATTAATCTGTTTAATATGTTTTGTTTGTTTTGTTGCAAATACTGCAAATATATATAAACTGGATTTGTGGTTTTTTTTTTTTATATACTGTATTAAATAACAATAAATATGCAGAGTGTTTTATTCGTGTTCTTGAATGTGTTGGAGATGTTTTTAAGCAAACACGTGTTTTTAATTATTAGTATGTTTATTTGGTGGTCCTGAGCGAAGGTAAAAACACTAAAACGGCTTTTCACATATTTACCTGACCTGTATTTACCAACATGTATTCTTAAGACTACTGGCTGCAGTTTTACTTCGAGTTTCTCTCTGTACGCTTTGCTTTTTTTTTTTTTTTTTTTTTTTTTTTGCCAATTCTCAAAGAACGTTTTATACAATGCGAGGTAAAGGTGCTTCAAAAAGCGATTTCAATATTCATCTGCACTTGCTTCTATTTGAAATGTGTTTAAAACGCCTTACATTTAAGTATTGGATCGTTGTAAATACAGAGACGTTATTTAAAACAGGAACCATGAATTACATCTTCAATAGCAGTATTAAATAAGTCAACCTGCACGTAATGAAATTACACACAGAAATGATCGCTTGCAACCTTTCAACAAAGACCTGCCAATGTAAAAATCCGATATATGTTTAACGATATATTTAAATGTGTAGCATGCATTTCAGAACTTGTAAATAGTAACATTGTCTATATATCAACATCATTGTAAAATGCTTTTTGTTTCTAAACGACGCTTTCGATATTTTGCACAAACACACAACTTTAAAAGTTCAGCAAAGTTAAATGCGCAGTAACAAGATAATGGAGCTACACCAACCCTTAATAATTTTCACTGGAGTTGTGCTATTTAAATAAGGATTTCGCCTGTGCGGACAAGGCAAAGGCGAAAAATGTCGTCTTCCTTTCAAGGTAGTTATAATGATAAAGGATAACTCTAGGGTGGCAGCCATGCATAAACGTATACATTGTTAATAATAATAATAATAATAATAATAATAATAATAATAATAATAATAATAATAATAATAATAATATTTTGTGTAAAAAAAAAAAAAAACGAAATGACCGTAAAAAGTTAAATAGATTCCCTCTAAATAATTAAACACGTCAGAATACTGGCCTAATAATTTGTGTTTAAGCTATAATAGACATCGTTTCCATTTCCTTATCACTGCCACCAAAGAGGCTGCACGTCTAACTGTCACTGTGTAATGAAAGCGGGGAAATGACAAATACAAATTTAAAAAAGTACATTTTGTTGCGTGTATTTTAAAACATTGTTTCCTCTACAGGCAATACAGTTTACATGGGTGCTTGACGACCCCCCGGCCCCGCCCCGTTCTCCTCCTGCAAGCACCAAAAACGACGAAAAGAAACACGCTTTTACTGAATGTGTGCGCAGAAGTATTCAAATTAAAAACGAAATGTATTTTACAAGTACATAACGGACCATTAAAAATGTATTAATCCGCTGTGGAGACATGTGACTGGAACATAATAATAATAATAATAATAATAATAATAATAATAATAATAATAATAATAATTATTATTATTATTATTATTATTATTATTATTATTATTATTATTATGATGTGGCATCGCTGTCACTGCTTAATTAAAACGAGGTTGCTGTTTTGTTTGTGTGTGTGTGTGTGTGTTTGTTTGTTTTTATAGAATACATTTCTTTACACACTGTCGATACCGTATGACAGATGTTCCTTGTGAGATATCTGAGTACAGACAGTATCTGTTTACGTTACAGTGCTTTAAAAGCCGGTCCTGCCATATAGGCTACAGAGAAGGGGGAAGGAAACGAGGAACATAATGCAAGATAATGTTTGCCTTTGTACAGGGGGGAAAAAACTGGTAGCAATAGTATAGTACTTTTAGATAATAATAGTAGAAGCCTATCTAGAAAACCTTAGTGCTGCAGATGTTGCTAACGAAACTGACAGATGTGACACTGAGCATTGAGTTTGCATGTGAATACCTGTGCGATGACACACTTAGCAGCAATGATCATGTATACAAGTTATCAATTGATTATTTTGCCGCTAGTCGCACCACCAATGTTTTATACACTGTGCCTTTAAAAACACTCAGCTGGCGCACACTATAGCTCAGCCCTGGAATCAAACGTGGAATGTGATCCATGCAGAGATAGAGCCGCAGTATTTCCTGTCCCTGTTACACTTCCTAGCTAATGTTTTGGGAGGTGAGTGCGGCGGTTTTCAAAATGACGCAATCCGCGACTCCCACCAATGGTTGAGTAGCGGCGTCTTCAACATTGAAATCGACGCTCCTTTTATGGCGAATCCCCGCCCTCCTCAAGTCCACGTGTGTCCCCCGGGAGCCGTAAGCCCCCGAACTCTGGAGAAGGTGCGATCCTCTGGGACAGAGGGTGCACATAGAGACGGGGAGGGAAGGAAGGCGATTTCCATCTACCCAATCCCCCTACCCCCGAGGGAGAACGCTCCTTTTCCAGGTCCATCCCTGCTTCATGTTTGGTAATCATTTCATTTTACACCCTCTTGAAGCACGCCTGTTTCATACCTCTTTTAATTTCACAGTGCGTGCACTGTGTGTTGTTAAGCCCCTTCTTCTGACACAAGTTGTGTGACTTTCCTGTTTGGAAGACAGCGAGGTCAGCCTCTCTCGGTTTATACCGGCGTCCTGTGACTGATGCTTCATATCTAGCTGTTCTGTCTTTTTTCCCTTAGCTTGATCTTGAGTGCACTGAATCAAGCGCATGGTTTGGGAAGTAAAAACAAAACCCAGAGGGGAATAGCAGAAGCCGTCTTTGGAGAAACGCCGCTCTCTCGCTCTCTGTCACTGTACTTTGGGGAAGATTATTTTATTTTGTCTTTCGCTGCTGCCGTTGTTAATTTTAGGTGACCCTGTTTTGTGTGGGGAGGTGGATTATATAGTTGAAATTGGTGTTAAGAAGATCCACAAGGCTTTTTTTGTGTGTGTTGATGTTTTCAATTCAGGACAGCCTCCCTCGGGGAGCTTTGACCATGAAAGAGGAACCGCTGGCTAGCGGGATGCCACCAGTCCGGTCTTGGATGCAAAGCGCTGGGATACTGGACGCAAACACTGCAGCCCAAAGGTACATACATAAATACATAAATAAGTACTTAAAGGAGAGGCGGGGTGGGTACAAGAGTATTATGAGCATATTCCGAAATGTACACTAGTTCTGGACTCCTTGCATTACTGTATTCAGTCGTGTGTGAGATTAAAAGCTAACAAGACATGTCCAGATTTATATAGTAATCATGGTCTTTTAAATGCGGCAGACCTGTCACAAGGAATGGTGTCTTAAATGACAGTAGTTAGGTCCAAATGTATTCTATAATTATACGAGCGGTACCGGTTCTGGTACCGGTATTGGATACAGTTTCTTTTGGACAGTTCTGAAGTTTTACTTTTTAGACAACCCGAATGGCTATGCGCATTTATTTGTGTTAATTTAAAATACAATAATAATAAACGCACCACCAGTTTATTTATATGTGTCATGCTTAGAAGAACCAGAGGCGCCATTGGTGTATGGCGCTGTTTATTATAAAAGGGGTGACCCAATTATTCTTAAAATACATCTAGGGTTAGGATTGAAGGATACATATTGACACACATTCTCAATGGCAAATGTAGTGCTAGAAACGAGAGTTCCGGGCTCGTTTCAACTATTTCGCCCGTGTCTATTCACGTTACTAAGATGACGTGGTAAATATCCTCATGCCTTTACTATCTGAATTTAACAACACAAAACAGTTATTTAATTCCAAGCCCCCTTTTGTAAATTAAAAATGATTTTGCAAATTGCAAAATGTTCAATTGTGAAATATTTAAAGAACTTTCAATACTATCTTTTAATACGAACAAGCAACAGTCTCTTTATTAATTTATCAACATAGCTTTATTAAAACGGTTAAAACGAATCATTAACTATCCAAATATCCCAATAATGGTATTAGTGCGTTAAAAAAAAGAAATCTCCCTAACATTGTTTATTTGTGAAATTAACAGTCCGTAGTGAAGGACGCATTCATTTAATTGGGTCTCGGTTTATTCCGCTCACATTGGTAGGCTGCTTGCATTTTCCTTTACATTCTCTTCATTCTAGTTTCTTGAAGTTGTTTTGAAGCATAATTTGTCTAAACTTTTAAATACATGTGTACGTAGAATCTTGTCTTGTGTAACTTTCATAAATTAAACAAACGCAGGTACTGCATATCCTGAGCATTTCAAGCGCAATTTAACGAAATATATACAAGACACTGCAACATTTTAAGAGTTAGTCTGGATTTGCCAAGCACGCATGTAATATCAGATTCGCATAAAAAGTACCCTAAAACACAAGCAGTGAAGTGTGCTATTGATTCATACAAAATCAATTCCATACCCTTTTAAAAATCTATGCAAACTGTTATAGCTATCTCGTTGTTGTCCGCTATCTTAGGAACAGCACAATGTAACAAATGGAGCTCTGAAACTGTGAGTCTTTAATGACAACTCTAAATAGGCCTACTGGAAACAGTGTCAGTACACAAATGCAATTATTCTGTAAATAAATAAATAACCATAAGTAATAATAATAAAAAATACAACTTTACACAGTCAGCCTCTTCTGTTTGAGCAAGCTGAGTCCAAATTACAAAATACGCGTTGTTTAAATGCTGTACACAAAATTAAAATAGGACATTATGTTTATATGTAAACACCTTTATGGTAGTACGCTTTTAAGAATACAAGACCTTTCTTCTCAGACGAAACAGCATTCTAGACTTGGTGGCTGAGTTAAGAAATGTATTTTTCTTATTTTAATCCAGCACCCCAGTTTAGCAGTGCTGATAACTCTTAAGAGGTGCAAACCTGCAGTATATTGATGATGCTTTTCATATTAGGGGGCAATGTATTGTCATTTAACCGCTGTTGAGCAATGCCCTCTACTGGTAGTCAGGTCATGTTAGATTATCGGGTGCACTGCTTGTTCTGTGGAGAGTGCGAGTTAAAAGACGGGTCAATTGGTGTCACAGTCAACCCAATCTTTAGTGGACGCACCAGGAGCCACGATCGAGCAATCAGCCTGATATGCTGTAGACCTGAAAAACAAACAAACAAAATTAATACATACCAGTGATGAAAAAAAAGAATGTTTTCAGACCAGACCGCATGTCATTATAAAATGTTCATAAATCTCCCGGCAAAACAAAACAAACAAACAAAAAAAAAAAAAATCGAAAATATACGTCATGGCAATCTTTTCCAGTCTTCTCATGTGTATACATTCAATATAAATAATGTATTATATTGACTACTGAACTAACTGAATTGCGTTGCACCTTCCTTATAAGTACCAGTGCAGACATTATGGCTGAAGTACTTCCCTGGTGTTGCCTGATATTAGCACTGTCTATAAAGCGCAGCAGAATGTATTGATTAGGGGCTGTGTTGGTCTATGCTGTCGCCAGACAGTTCTCAGTGTGATCTAGCAGGGTATAGCTTAAAGAAACAGGCTTTTAAGTTTAACATCTCCCACAAGACGGATTCGTCCAAAATAGGGCAGCAACTTGGAAAGAGTCTTTAATAAATTTTATCTTCACATTTTTCTAGAACGAAAAGTAATTGCCTTTGCCTGAGTGCTTATCAGCCATTTGAAAATAAAATACATTAAAACTTAATGTCAAATTCAGTCCTAATTTATTGGAATTAAAGAAAAAATAATAATTGGCTAAAGGGTTCCCTAAAAAGTACAATTAGCCTAAATAGAATGAGCTTTTCCCAAAAGTAAAGGCTTTGAAGTAAAATTAGGAGGTTGTTAAATATGAGTTATCTTTTAAAGCACACACTTGAAAGTGACTGTACTGAAATATGTCTGTTTGTATTTTTCTTAGTTGTTCTTTCCAAAGAATAATGCCACACAGTATTGTTACAAATGTACTATTGATCTGACACAGTCAGAACCTTATACAGTGGTAGTTTCCTTAGAAAGTATGGGTCAGCCAAACAAGTGTAGATAGCTACAGTATTTTGGCATTTGAAATGGTTTTAGTAACAATAAAACACAAAGAAACCTGGAACTCATTATAACAGTATGTCATGCTTGACTATGCTTGACTATGCAAGCTGACTCACTTGTGTCTATGCTGTAGTTTATATTACAATAACACGTGTGCTGCCAAAATGTATATAGTTAAATGAACCATTACACAGTCCTTGAGAATTACAACATAAATGCTGTAGTTACCTAAAACACTTGACAGTATACAGTAATACAATGTCTTATTACCAAAGTGGGAACACCCTCATGTTGTGCAAATACATTAAGCTCAAAAACTCGCAATAGCCCTGACGCTTGTTCTTTTTCTTTTATGGCATGTTTTATGGCATCTGTATCAAAAACTGAGCTTGCTAAGGATTTACAGAAATGCATACATTATAAAACTTCATTGCTTTATATTTTATACATGCAATGGAGAGCTGTTGAATTGATTGAGGCAATGGCGAATCTAAATAGTGAGATTGTTTAGGTAATTAAAATCGACCCGTTTACTGTGGAGATTAGACATCTTACTCTGCAGGGGAGTCTGTATACAAAAAGAAATATATGTAAAACACCATTTGTGGTAGTGGGCAAATGCTTCTACTTGTATTTAGACTCACAGCAGTTTAGATCAATTCACGTGATGTCTTGTGTTTATGTACTGTAGTTGCAATATTCAAAAGCACTCCATACATTTTATTTCAGAGAGAAACACCGAATGGCTGATGCTTTATTGTAGAAAAGCCCCAACAGGGCTTGTCGTGTGCGTAATTATCTCTAAGTGTGAATAATAATCAACAATAGATAGGGATCTAATGCTGAAATCAAGTAAAACTGGCTTTTAGCAGCTTTGTACAGAGGCACTTTTTAATGTATGGTGTGCTTTTAAGAGCTATTATATTAAATGCAACTATAATAATATACTCATCTTATCAATCATGTTTACCCTACCTGAATAATCTCTCTAACATCAGTGGATGCTAAGAATGCCTCCTAAGCCTGTCGTGTGATTTATTCAGCTGTTGATAGAGTTATTAGAAGGCCCCATTGTATGCATTCATTATGACATGTACTGCTGTATATTTTTCTACACTGGTTTTGGTACAAAGGAAGGCAATGGACTGTTGGATTTTTGTGTGCCATCTTTTATCCAGCTGCAAAGTGCACATGTATATTGTGTGTGCGAAGGACCTTGCATGATCGGTGGAATACATTATTGCAAAGCAGTCATTGTCGCTTTATTTCATGTAAAATGAGCCTTCTAAAGAGCAGTGTGCAGTCCTTAAAAGTTGCAAGACACAGACCAGTTTAGGCAAATCTGTCTTTATTCAGAGTTCATCTTGTTTTTTCTTTATTATTACATTCACTGCATGGGGTAGAGGGGGCCTCCGAATCAAATTAGCCACATGGGGACTGGCTTTAGTCTTAGCTGCTTATGTAAAAATACCCTGCAAACCCTATAGACCCCATTAAACGCATTATTATTAACACACAACTCCTTTCCTATCATATTAGCAAGCATCACCTGAAGAAAAAGCAGCTGTAAATCCAGTGAGATCGACTGCTTCCTTTTTAAACAAACATGTCTTCCTGTTTTTTTAGCAGTGCAGTCTTGCACTTTGCTGTTTCTTTGTTTTGAAGTAAGTATGTTAAATGTGTCTCATAATCGCCTATAATCGGATAAAGGGTCTAGTTATTATCACTGTATTGTGTGGTTATCTGGGAAATCGAAGCGATGCAAGCAGATTCCTCAGTGCTGTAAAATGCTCTAATAAAATGTAACCTTGGTTTATCCTGATGGGGTATATATAGGTTAATCAAATCATAGTTTCTGACATAGTTTTACCCTACATTAAACACCATGTCATGACAATTGTTAGCAAAATGCAAAAATCATGCAAAAAAAAATTGGCAATCTAACATGAAATATGATGCTGCTATTATGGCTTTTGGCAGACTTTTGCAATATCATTTTCTAGTTTCTTTGATTACATGATGTTAAATAAAATATCTAATTTTTATATATATATATATATATATATATATATATATATATATATATATATATATATATATATATATATATATATATATAAGAAGAAAACATCTTAACATTTGGAATGACCCAAATGCACTTGTGATGATTTCAGGCTTGCGGGACTGCTAAATGCAGGCTGTTTAATAATCTGTAATCATATAACAGACTGTTAGAATTAGAATTGTATTAAGCATTTTTTTTACTATTACATAGTTAAGTGCTTAAGCATATACTCATTTGGTTAAGGATTGGAAAAGGGAAATGGCATTGTGAAACAAGTGCTTTATTGTAGCAGAAAAATGTGCAATTAATTAGCGAGTGACTGTGCAAGAAATATATCATTTATAGCCCTATTAGACCCATACAGGTGACCAGCTAATGGCTTCAGCTGCAGGCTACTAATTATATCTATAAATGTTTGCAAGGCTGTGGTGCACAGTGGGTGCTTGATTTGTGATGCTATAAAAGACAGGTGTGGCTGTTTCAAGGCGTTGAGGAGTTTAAATATTAGGTTTTGAGTTTGCAAAAAAAAAAAGGGGAACGAAAATTGAAATTAAATATGTGTTTGATGTGTGCAAAGTGCTAATTTATTGTCAGTTTTGTTTTCTTGCTTATGCTTATCAGAGGAAGTCGAAAACAACATTGTTGCAGTCTGTGATCTATTTTTACAAACACAAGAACTGAAAAGTCTGTAATCAACAGCTTACAAAATAAAAAATAAAAACAGCATAGACGTGTATTGTTGTACTCATGTTCACACACTGAATGAATGACATTAGCATATTACAAAATAGTATTCAACAATCAAACATATTACATCTCTAAACTTGGTACAATGCAATATTCCTTATTAACAGGCCAAGTGTTTTTGTTAATATCTTGTTTAAGAGCACATAACAGGAGGCTGCATGGTCCTGTGGTTAAAGAAAGGGGCTTGTAACCAGGATGTTCCCAGCTCACTCACTGACCCACTGTGGGACCTTGAGCAAGACTCTTAACTCCTTGTGCTCCATCTTTCGGGTGAGACGTTGTTGTAAGTGACTCTGCAGCTGATGCACAGTTCACACACCCTAGTCTCTGTAAGTCGTCTTGGATAAAGGCGTCTGCTAAATATACACATAATAATAATAACAACAATTCCTGTATTTTCTAGAACATTTTCATCAAAGTATTTGTTTTTGAAAAGCCATGAAAAAAAAGACGTATTTAGTATTTCTAAATTCAGCACTATTGTTTAATAGTGATAGATAAAAAGTCATGTAATCACAGTTTTCTGAAATAGCCAAATATTGCTATTGGATTATATGTTTTCCCAGATGGCGTATTCTTCTTTAGGTGTGTGCTATTAATTCATGCTTTTGTCCGGTCTGTTGGACACACTAGTTGAAAATAACCTTGAAACGGTTCAGCTGGGTTTCAGTGGTTTTTGATCATTTGTCCTGTCTGGGATCCTGGCGTGTCACATAGGGTTAATGCATTTTAGCTGGCCTAATTTTGCATTGATTAAGTTTTATTACCTCTATGCCTCTATTTAAACTGAATACAAGCTTAAACCTTTGAAGGCTGTAGTCAGTTATGATTGTGTTTCCCATTTAATTAGTCGCAAACATATTGGGGCATATATTCCAACCATTTACTTCAGTTTTTAATTTAGCCCAAACAATGTGATTTGAGACTATAGTTTAAAGCACATTATAATGCACATGTTTTTTAAAGGTGTTTTTCACCTTTTAAAAAAATAGGAGTGAATTAAAGGCTAAATGCTTTGAATACGTGCCACCATTATAGTTAGGGAATAGGGTGATAAATAAGTTATCTATCAAACTCAATTAAAATCATGAGCTCTGCAATAAATAACTCTTATTTTTGTAGCACAAGAATTAATTTTCATTTTCAGTACTGAAAAATATTAATAAATACACAGATATATAGATTGTTCTAATCAAACCCTATCCACATACAGTAGTCTCCAACCATTTTTGGCAAAGTGGTTTCTCCAGAGCCGACCGCAACAGTAAAGCATGGTCCATCTCTATAGAGTATCACACCAAGCTTGGTTCAGGTTTGAACTGGTTTGCATTAGTCTGCTTTGATTCCAATGTGTTTAAAATCCACTAATGTGGCACATCAGCAATGCACAAGTCCAGAAGTAAATAAAGGAGTTAAGTTTTGGTAAAGTGATCAAATCATGGGAAATATTTAGATGATTACAATGACTTATATGTTCATATATATTGTAGCGTCTTCTTTGTTTTTTAATTTCCCCTTTATTCATAAAAAGAGAGCGCACAGTGTCGACACATAAACCGATTCTGCACACCCAAGTTATCAATAAATATTGATTGCTAAGCACAGTACGAGTAAGTACAAACCGCTTCATTTCTCCCCTGCCTCATTAGAGTGTTAAGAAAAGCCACAAACGGCTGTAATTTTTATTCCAAAATGACAACCTGTCCAGGTTTACTGCCCTGTTTTTGAATCTTGACAGATTTATGCAGAACTCAAGTACTAAGTAAAGTCCTGGCACTGAACTTTGTGAGAGGTAGAATATGGTAATGCAGTCGTCATTAGTTCCATTTCCCTGAGGGTTAGTTAAGGACTGTGTTTTGTCAATCCACATTGAGAGGTTTTGCTAAAAACCAAGCAGCCAAATATACCAGTTCTGCTATTTGAGCCGTTTAAAATATGTGTGTGTGTGGGAAGGTATTACTATCAATGTGCGGAAAAAATTTGAGAAAATGTCCCAACTTTGTAAAATACCTTTTTAAGAACTAAATATGCCTTAAAAAAAAAAAAGTGCCAAAATATTTAGTTTGTTGTCAGCTTTCACTCTGTGTGGAGTTAGACATAGTAAATAAAAATATAGTGCGAGTCAATGAGAAGCCCCCACAAATACAGGAATACAAATTGTGTGTGTGTGTGTGTGTGTGTATGTATGTGAGACCGTATGGACTAATAGTTTTAACTAAAAAGAGGGGTAAGGGTACACATTAGGCTTGTTATTCTAGCCCACAAAAAGAAAACAAATGTAATTAAAAAGCAATTACATAACTACTTCATCTTAAACCTGCACTGATTTTAATTGAAGCCGTACTTCACACCTGCTGTGTTTCTGTCCGCAGTGGTAACACTTCACCGCACAGCTTTCTTTATTGGAAGAAACCAGCTTACATAAACAACCAGCTATCCTCACATGAACACACACACACAAGTATTACATTCATGTATATTTCTGTAGTCAATTTGTATTTGTTACTGTACAACTTCCTCCAACCTTTGGGTTCTGTAATGAAAGTATAATGGACTTTATTTTATTTTGTATTATGGGGAATTCTCTTTTTTATTGTTGCTCAGTTTACGGGTTAAATGGGTTTTTATTATTAGCCACTAAGGTAGCATGATAATTAATATCAGTTTAATTTTATTCAGCAGTGTGCTTACTTAACAAAAACAAAGAAAAAACCTATAAAAAAAATTATAAAAAGCGTGTAAACAGAGTAACTCTTTAGAATAGGTTTAGCAAATGTTCTCATTCGGTTATGTTCAAATTTTACTTTCAACGTGAAGTATCTAAGTGATGTTAGTTAAGTCATTTTATTGAAGTAAAGGAAGGGCTTTAGTTAACTCATATTTATTTGAAAATCAAGACCAGTGTGTGTGGAACATGGTTGACAATCAGGATTCCTTACGCTCCTGAGCGTGAGAGTAGTCTGGTAAGGTTACATTATGCATTTTAAAAGATACTGTACTTGAAAACAAATCTGTAGACACTGGGTTGTCTCGAGAGTTTTGGGAAAAGCTGACGGTTATTGTGAAGTGGTTGTATCTTACTGTAAAGATAGGCATTGAGGACACTGATACAACTGACCATTGTGGAAACACAGCCACTGCAGTTCTAGGTCAGTTTAACTTGTATAATAATAATGATCTTACTGTTAAATTATATACATTCATTAATAACAACCGTAATACTGAACTTATGTAATTTATTAATCATTTTGTGGTCCGGTGCCGGGACGTATACAAAAAGTGAACACTATTGTTTCTGTAATTTAAGAACACATAGCAGTAAACACCACTGTTTCTGATTGGTCCTGTTTACTGTATGCTGGTTGCTATGGGTTTTTGATTGATTTAGGTGCAAGGGTTAAACAAACAGGAGAAGAGAGCCTTTTAGGCCGACCTTTTAAATGTTTTTATTTTTTAATAGAGGCTTTTAGGGGCTTAAGTGTCTGGTAAGGAGGCAGTGGATAAATGTTTAATTTGAAATCACGACTGTTTGATTGAAATAGGAATACATCCATCCTGTAATGATATTACAGAGCGCTGAGTGGCTGAGAGGTCTGTAAAGCATTAAACTGTTTGCGTTTTCAACTTGACTTCTTTTTTTAAAAATGTAATACTCTCCTGTTTCCTGGCTGAATGAGAATGGAGTATTTCAAATGAGTTTGCAGAAGAAAACAAAACAGATGTGGTGTGTATGCATTTCTGGTTCTTAGTCTTTAATTGGTGTTAGTTTTACTAAGGGCCAATAAAATATGTGTGGAATAAAGAGGAGTCTTCTGATGTGAAAATATATGCAGCAATAATTAATCTCAACAAATTATAGATTGTGCACATATGTATGTGTACATACATGTTAAAGGATTTACAGTTTAAACATGTAATGAATAATTCATACATTGAATGCTAGTGGCACTGGTGTTATAATTATAATTGTTTTATGCCAGAATCGTAATTTATGAATTGAATATTTTGTAGTAACACAACACTTTCTAAAATAAAAACACCTTTTCAGTGCTTTTGATGAGAGCTTTCACCTTTTTATTGCCTCTCCTAATACTAAAATCAGTGGCTAGAGATCTAAAAATTAATATATTGTTAAAATTAAAAAGTAGTAAGAGTTTGCTGTGTATATGTAAAACATAAGTGTGGTCTCTTTACAAGATACTCTTGCATTGTATTTTTTAAAAATATTTAATTGGTAAGCGATTGGGATTTGACAGAAACTCAGATTTCAGAAACTCAGAAGCAGAAAAACAGCAGCGGCTGCTGGTTTTTGAGACCTATCTGAAGTTTTATCACTACACAGAAGTATTTTCTCTTACATCATAGAAATGATTGAATGTTATGTGGCTTTACAGCGTTTAAAGAAAGATTTTGTGACGAGGTAGCATTCTGTTTAGCTCAGCAGCAAAAAGGGTAGTAAGAGAAACTGTTTTTAGCTCGTCCCTTGGTTGTTCATACCTGCTTGAACCACAGGAAACACATCAGTTGGCATTTCAAAGACTGAAAACCCTTCGTGGCTTTGTGTGCTTGCTGTGTCTCCTGTGAGTCATGTGATCACCATTATGTTATTCTCCCATGATTCCACCAACCTGGAAAGCATGCACACAGAGCATTGGGCACAGAGCAAGGCTAAAGCAGTTCACCTCATGTCAGGCTGTGAATTCTTTAAGAACCTATAAAATATTTACTTTTATATATATAGGCTATATATATTATATATTATATATATATATATATATATATATATATATATATATATATATATATATATATATATATCATTTGATTATAATTTAACGAAGAATGAATTTAGATTTAAATGTGTGCAATAGCTTGTAGTCTTTTAAGGTTTTCCAAACTGTATTTACAGTAGTCTATTTATTGTCTGATTTTAAAGATTGGAAATTGATAAGATATGCATTGCCACAAACAGCTTTTAACACAATTATTAGGGGGTTACTGTTTCTGTGCTTACCATCATTTTTAAATTGTTTACCTGTTTAGTACCCTGTTATCATATCAACCTATACTGCTGTATCTACTTAGATACTTTTTTTTTTTTTTAACCATGCTATCTATGCAAGCAAACAGGTGTTTTATTTTTTAAAACTGAGACTGCTTCTGAAAAGACTCCTAAAATCAGAAATGGTGGTGTGAAAAATAACACTATGGATTTGCAACTGCAATTTCAGTCCCCCTTTCAAGTGTGATTTTCTATAGCGATTTCTCATTTGCTAATTCACAGTTGCAGAGGGGAAAAAAATGCAGTTGCATGTATAGTACCTAGTAGTCATTTCTAAAACCATAAAACCCACTCACTTCCATAAGCAGCCCCTGTGGATGAGAATAACCTTAGTTAGCAAGCCTAGAAATAGCAAATTAAGCATTATACAACAAAACACACATATCTTTCTTTAATATAATATTAAAGAGACAAGCAATTAAATATTCTGAAAATGTAGATTTGTATCCCTTTAAACTATTACTAATAAGAATTCTAATAACAATAGAAAATGAATTTTGAAAACTGAAGATGGAAGATGGTTTCAATGCAAAGTTTTTTTCTTGTTCTTGTTATTGCAGCTGGTTGAAGACTTGTGCATTATTTGGCAGCTGTGTATGGTGCCTTTAAAAATGCTTCACACACTCTGTACTTAATATTAATTTCCCCAATGTCTTAAAAACCCTCAAGCCCTGGATATTTTTAGCGCAAGGTCAATTTTATGATTTATCATAATTGCCACGTTGTACAAAAGCAGTCCAAGCATAAACTGGAAACTTATTTTCTCTAAATTTCATACTTCTGGTACTGTATGTTTATACAAATTGCATTTACCATTATCTGTTTGTATAATTTCCCTTTATAATGAGAAATGCCTATAATTCTGACATTCTTGTACCACAATTAGAACTATTAGTGTGCTTCCCAGTATTGCGTTTGTTCATTACCTTCCTTGCCATTTATGCTCCTGCCCAGATCATTGACTAGCTGAAGTTATCATCCTTGAAATCTATTTTAAATCTGCTGGTCTAGCGTTCATGTAAACAGAGGTGAATTCCTGTGCCGTTTGGTGAATTGGTCTAGCTTTCTAAATTAACATAGTAAAAATAAATAGGCAATAATGTGATTTACATCACTATACAAAAAAAATTGAGTTTTAATCTGTTATTAGCTCACATGGCTAACTTTCTGACTTTTGAATGAACTTAACTTATTGAAGGTACAACTCTATAGAAACCCCTCTCCTCCAAGTATCCAGAGCATCATTGATCAAAATTGCAATTATTCATATTCTGTTAAATGAGCTTCTCACAGTGGCAACAAATTACTTCATTTAAACTCACTGTTAGTCCATTAAATTGGCTTGAAATGAACAATCACAATGATTATTATGTCTAAGGAACTGGAATTGGAATTGGAATTGGGAATTGACTTTAAAAAGGAAAGAAATGGAATTGGAATTGGGAACTGATTTTAAAAAGGAATTGAAATTGGAATTGGAACTGGGAATTGATTTTAAAAAGGAATTGGAATTGAAATTGGAATTGGAATTGATTTTAAAAAGGAATTGGAATTGGGAATTGATTTTAAAAAGGAATTGGAATTGAAATTGGAATTGGAAAAACAAGAATTGACCCCAGCCCAGTTGTACCTTCAGAGATCTTAAGAAATATATTCAGAGTGGTTGTGAAGGTGTCACGAAGCTAAGGAAAGGTAGCAGAATTGATTTTAAAACCTTTAAGAAATTGAGTGATTTGGGCCATTGGGCCATGTGTTATACTGTGCTGTACATGGGGAAGAATCCAGGCAGTACCTGCTCTCTGGCTGTACAGAAGCGTTCCGTCTCTGTCAACCTGACACTATTCCCAAGCACTAAATCGATTGCAAAAAAAAAATAATCAAAAAGAGGAGCCCCTGGGAAACACTTGTAATGAAGTGAGTTTGATTGACTGACAGATGGAGAGGCCTGCTCTCAGAGTCCCAGCAGCAGCTATAGTACAGGCTGCGTGTTTGGGTGCCTTCCAGTCCAAATGTCTAGGTTGTTCCACGGGAAGAGACCCATTCGGTCATGTAACCTCGTTTTTATTTTTCCTCTCCCGCAGCGGCGTTGGCCTGGCCCGGGCTCATTACGAGAAGCAGCCCCCCTCCAACCTGAGGAAGTCCAACTTTTTCCACTTTGTCCTGGCGCTGTACGACCGGCAAGGCCAGCCAGTCGAGATCGAGAGGACCTCCTACATCGATTTCGTGGAGAAAGACAAAGTAAGCAATTACTGTTCGTGCTGTCCACTGGGGCATGCAGGGGGTTAACAAACACACTGGTCTTTCAGCACTCGAAGCCTGGGTTCAGCTCCAGCTTGGGTCACAAGCCACATCTCTTTGTGATCTCAGCTTAGTCTTGGGGTACAGCTGTCTCGCTTACAAGGAGGTCCCAAGTGAAGTTTGTGTGGCTATCATCTGTCCTGTCAGTCCCTTGCCTTTTATGACTGCTGATAATACATTGAAATAATAGAATAAATGCAGGGGTTTCCCAGTGCAGGGTGTCATGCAATCGTGGGAGCGCAGGTTTCTGTTCTGGCTGTCCAAATGTACTGATCTTTGCTGGGGATTCTGTGATTTAAGTCTTTTATTATTCCTTGTGGCAAGAGCAGGACTCCAGTTGCTGTGGGATTCCCTAGGGGGAGGTGTGCACCCTGAGCCAATTTGTTTGGAAAGGGGGCATAAATTAAAGTAGGATCAGGGCTATAGAACTGAACTACTGACTCCAGCATCGTAATTCAACCCCCTGGACCACCTGATCACCAGACCAAGCATCAAGCTACCCAGTGCAATATCCCATATCATAGTGGGTCTGCTAGTTCTAATAGATTCTGGTGTCTTATCCTGGAAAATATATATTTTTTTTTTAGTTTTAAAAGTTATGGATCAAAAATGTATTTAGCAAAAAATAATCTCAAAAGTCCATAAATATAAATAATATACTCCTGTCCTTATGCATTATTTTGTGATTTTATATATATATATATATAATAGATGGGCTTCAGTGAGTTACAAACGACGGGACAGTTAGGTCGAGTAGTTTATAAACTGTTACAGAAACCTGAGATGGAATTGTTTTCCTTTAACTCACTGAAGCCCATCTGTTATTTTTTATAATACATGGATATTAGTATCTGTAATAAAAGACAATAATCGGGTGTTAAGGCTCAAATTGAATTTAATGAATAATAATAACGTACATTAAGTCAATATTAAAGAATCTTAAATATAATTCAGGAACGGTGAATTAAACTGGGTAAGAACATAAGAACATAAGAAAGTTTACAAACGAGAGGAGGCCATTCGGCCCATCTTGCTCGTTTGGTTGTTAGTAGCTTATTGATCCCAAGATCTCATCAAGCAGCTTCTTGAAGGATCCCAGGGTGTCAGCTTCAACAACATTACTGGGGAGTTGATTCCAGACCCTCACAATTCTCTGTGTAAAAAAGTGCCTCCTATTTTCTGTTCTGAATGCCCCTTTGTCTAAACTCCATTTGTGACCCCAGGTCCTTGTTTCTTTTTTCAGGCTGAAAAAGTCCCTTGGGTCGACACTGTCAATACTTTTAGAATTTTGAATGCTTGAATTAGGTCGCCACGTAGTCTTCTTTGTTCAAGACTGAACAGATTCAATTCTTTTAGCCTGTCTGCATATGACATGCCTTTTAAGCCTGGAATAATTCTGGTCGCTCTTCTTTGCACTCTTTCTAGAGCAGCAATATCTTTTTTATAGCGAGGTGACCAGAACTGCACACAATATTCAAGATGAGGTCTTACTAGTGCATTGTACAGTTTTAACATTACTTCCCTTGATTTAAATTCAACACTTTTCACAATGTATCCGAGCATCTTGTTAGCCTTTTTTAAAGCTTCCCCACATTGTCTAGATGAAGACATTTCTGAGTCAACAAAAACTCCTAGGTCTTTTTCATAGATTCCTTCTCCAATTTCAGCATCTCCCATATGATATTTATAATGTACATTTTTATTTCCTGCGTGCAGTACCTTACACTTTTCTCTATTAAATGTCATTTGCCATGTATCTGCCCAGTTCTGAATCTTGTCTAGATCATTTTGAATGACCTTTGCTGCTGCAACAGTGTTTGCCACTCCTCCTACTTTTGTGTCGTCTGCAAATTTAACAAGTTTGCTTACTATACCAGAGTCTAAATCATTAATGTAGATTAGGAATAGCAGAGGACCTAATACTGATCCCTGTGGTACACCGCTGGTTACCACACTCCATTCTGAGGTTTTTCCTCTAATCAGTACTTTCTGTTTTCTACATGTTAACCACTCCCTAATCCATGTACATGTGTTTCCTTGAATCCCAACTGCGTTCAGTTTGAGAATTAATCTTTTGTGCGGGACTTTGTCAAAAGCTTTCTGGAAATCTAAATAAACCATGTCATATGCTTTGCAATTATCCATTATCGATGTTGCATCCTCAAAAAAATCAAGCAAGTTAGTTAGACACGATCTCCCTTTCCTAAAACCATGTTGACTGTCTCCCAGGACCCTGTTACCATATAGGTAATTTTCCATTTTGGATCTTATTATAGTTTCCATAAGTTTGCATATAATAGAAGTCAGGCTTACTGGTCTGTAGTTACCTGGTTCAGTTTTGTTTCCCTTTTTGTGGATCGGTATTACGTTTGCAATTTTCCAGTCTGTCGGTACCACCCCTGTGTCAAGAGACTGCTGCATGATCTTGGTTAGCGGTTTGTAAATTACTTCTTTCATTTCTTTGAGTACTACTGGGAGGATCTCATCCGGCCCAGGGGATTTGTTTATTTTAAGAGCTCCTAGTCCCTTTAACACTTCTGCCTCAGTTATGCTAAAGTTATTTAAAACTGGATAGGAACTGGATGACATGTGGGGCATGTTGTCAGTATCTTCCTTTGTAAAAACTTGTGAAAAGTAATCATTTAATATATTTGCTATTTTTTTTTTCTTCATCTACTATTTTGCCATTTGTATCTCTTAAACATTTAATCTCCTCTTTGAATGTTCTCTTGCTGTTGTAATATTGGAAAAACATTTTGGAATTGGTTTTAGCTCCCTTAGCAATGTTCATTTCTATTTCTCTCTTGGCCTTTCTAACTTCCTTTTTGACTTGCGTTTGCAGTTCTGTGTACTCTTTCTGCGTACTTTCTTTTTGGTCCTTTTTTAATGCTCTGTAAAGTGCCTTTTTTCGCTGAATATTTTTTTTAATTGATCTATTAAACCATTTTGGCAATTTAGTTTTACATTTAGATTTGTCTACTTTAGGGATATAATTGTTTTGCGCCTCTAGTACTACATTTTTGAAGAACAACCATCCTTCTTCTGTGGGTGTTTTCTCTATTTTACTCCAATCTACTTCTGTTAGTCTCTGTTTCATACCTTCATAGTTTGCTTTTCTAAAATTGTAAACCTTAGCTTTAGTCATTACTTTTGGGGATTTAAAAAACACTTCAAATGAGACCATGTTGTGGTCTGAGTTTGCCAGTGGTTCTCTGACCTCTGTTTTAGTTATTCTATCTTCGTTATTTGAAAAGACTAAATCAAGGCATGCCTCCCCTCTAGTCGGTGCCTTGACAAATTGTGTTAGGAAGCAGTCATTTGTCATTTCCACCATTTCTATTTCATCCTTCGCGCTACCCACCGGGTTTTACCATTTTATTTGGGGGAAGTTGAAATCCCCCATTAGTATGGCTTCTCCTTTGCTACACGCATTTCTAATGTCATTGTATAACAGATTATTGTGCTCACCATCTGAATCTGGCAGTCTATAGCATGCTCCTATTATTATGCCCTTTGAATTTTTGTCCGTTATTCTGACCCATATTGATTCGGTTTTATTTTCTTTGTCCAGGTTTAACACCTGGGCTTCAAGACTGTTTCTTATGTATAGCGCTACCCCTCCTCCTCTTCTGTCCTGCCTGTCTTTCCTATACAGTGTATACCCACAAATATTATATTCGTCCCCATCACTCTCAGACAACCACGTTTCTGTAACACTTATCACATCATAGTTACCTGTTAGTGCAGTAGCTTCAAGTTCTAGAATTTTGTTTCTGATACTTCTAGCATTTAGATAAATACATTTAATGGTTGTCTTACCTGAGTTGTTGTTCTTGTTTTGATGCGGTCTCCCTTCTGTTTTTTTGTTGATTTCTCCCCCCTTCCTTTCTAGTTTAAATGCTTCTGAATCTGCTCGAGGATCTTTTCTCCGAGTAGACTGGTTCCCTTGTTATTTAAATGCAGCCCATCCCGTCTATACAGATAGTCCTTGTTGTAGAATGTGGTCCAATGATCAAGATAGGTGAAGCCTTCCCGTGTGCACCACATCTTCAGACATGCGTTTTGATAAATTATTTCCAGCTGTCCATATGGTCCTTTGCAAGGTGCCGGTAGTATACCAGAAAATACCACAGTTTTGGTTTTCTCTTTTAATTTCCTTCCTAGCTCTCTGAATTTGTTTTGCAGGGATTTTGGTCTGTCTCTTCCAATGTTGTTTGTACCGATGTGGACGACTACTACCGGGTCGTCTCCTGTTCGTTCTAGGAGCCTGTCCACGTTCTCAGTGATGTGCTTGACCGAGATAGATAATGAACTGCAAAAAATATTTTTAAGTAAAGTGTGTTTCAATGGGGCATGCTTTTTTTTTATTAGTTGCTGTCAGTCAAAGATTTGTGTCGCTGTTGATGGATGATTGTAAATCTTCACAGAGAGTTAAAAGTGCCTAAAAAATAATGAACTGTGGGTGTTGTCAAATGATTAAATTTATGAAAGTCACTGACAGAAATGTCTTTCATTTCCCGTTACTCTCCAGTTTCTCTGAGATATGAATGTACCAGCTTTACATCACTTTTTTTTTTTTTGGACGTATTCTCATTTTGTTGCTCATTTTGTGTTTGAATTGAAAGTGGTCTTGAGTAGTCGAATGGATCAAAGTTCAAATATATTTTCCTCTAGAGGAATTATCACTTTTTGATGTCACTGCTGTGGTATTATGCCTTTTTTTGGAATGGCTCAGGGTGCAAATATAGCCTTCATCTAAAATTAATCTTAGTTGTAAAACTAACACAAATTCTCAATGAGAAGCCTCTGTCAATCTCTTTCACAAAGCTCATAACAAACTAAGTCAAGTGGATTAACATTTTGACTAGTGCCTTCATGAATAATAATAATAATAATAATAATAATAATAATAATAATAATAATAATAATAATAATAATAATAATAATAGGGTCTAGCTGCACACCTAAACTGCAGACAACAGAAGAGGCGCCAACAGTGAAATCACCAAAAGAGCAAGAAATCCTAGGAAAAGACTACAGCTGGGTTTAGATCATATTACCAACAAGTCACTTTTGCTTGCATTTAACTTCAGGAAATTATTTGACATCCCAGCTTGTACATCTGCCAAACAAGCAGATAAAACTGCTTCAGTATTGGAATTCATTTTATCATTTGTGTGTCGTCTGCAAGAATGGAAGTGGACTCTGTATTGTCGTATAACATCACCCAGTGGCAGCATATAAATGTTAAAAAGGAGCGGTCCAAGGACCCCCAGAGTGTTGCAGCATTACTTAGTGTCTTATATATGTATGACCTTATTATTCATGATTGAGTGCTTTTGAAGTTATAAATAATTTGATAACTTATATTTATGACTGGATATCTTACTGTGATTTCACTTTTATTTCAGCAATGCCCAGCAAAGCCACTGGGAATTTCTCAAGCCAGTTCTGTACACATACAGTACAGCTCTAATTGACTGTTCTTGCTGTTGACAGAAAAATTACACCCAAAAAACAAAAAAAATGTTGTTCTGTTTTTATATGAGATGCACAAATACCAGATTTCCAGCTGAGGCTAAGTTTTGTGTCTTGTGTCTTTCAAAGCCATTTGATAGTAAACACAGTGAAATGGCTGAATCCCAGACATCTGTTGGGCTCAGAGAGCGTTGTAGTTCAATATTTGAATGTTAGTTATACCCTTGGTGTAGGGATCATGTAGGATAAGCCAGGAAGATGTGATCTCATTAGGTGCTGACTTGATGACAACTTAATCTGCGCAATCCTCGGGAAGATGCATGAGGATGGGTTTTTCATTGATTTCCTGCTTTTTTCTCTTTCTTTTTTTTCAGGAGTACAACGGGGAGAAGACAAATAATGGGATTCATTACAGGCTACAGCTTCTGTACAGCAATGGTAAGAAGAACATTTATACTTGAACGCAGATGTATAATATGTATTTCTAGCAGCTACTACACCGACATTGCTTGTAATAGCGGTCCTTATTTACCGTTTTGGGATGTTGCAGTAAATGTTTTAAGGGCAGCAGTATGTTTGCCTTGCATGGAGCACAGCCTGGGGGGTTAACAATGTAATTGTACTCTTTTGAATTGCAGTTTCTGAGATAAAAGTCAGATCAGATGTGTTTGCTCATATCGTAATGCACAAGGTTGGATGAAAGAATAGGAATGACAGCCTAGAACTTGTAAACTATTTGTTGTGAAGTCTTTAACACTCAAGGCCTTCTATCAGCCTGCTGTCTGGTCCATTACGTCTGAAACTGACTGGGACATGTAGCTTTATATTACAGAATACACTGTAAGAGAGGCATCTTTCGCTTACACAAAAGTGAGTGCTACATATGGGTAATAATGTGAGTTAGTAAGCTTCAACAGCCATACAAACTTATGCTATTTAGCAATTTGCACCTTTTCAGGTTTTCCTTGGAGCCTTTATTGTAAATCTTGAATGTCTCAAACTGCTATGAAACAGAAGCTTGTATACCTGTTGAATTGTACTGCCATCAAATGATTCCATTTGTGTTACATGAAAGAGAGCCCAGTCAGTGTCCAGCCTCATTTGTACGTTTCAGTTAAGTACTGTAGCCAGACAATGGGATTGTGTAGATGCAACCACTGCAGTCAGTGCACATACTACTGTGGCCTTTTGCAGAATGACTGGTGGGATCGAGTTTACCTTTACTGAAAGAGAATACAGATGACAGGTCCGGACGTAAACATTTGTAACTGACCACCGGTCTGTTCACCCTAGTTGGGATCAACCCTCGCGACCTTGGGTCAAGTAACACGAGTGAACCCGTCGCACACACGTATAGCTGACTCGCTATATATATATATATATATATATATATATATACACACACACACATACACACACACACACACACACACACACACACACACACACACACATGTGTGTGTGTGCGCGACTCTCACCCCAGCACTCTTCAGAAGCTGCAATTCTCTTTTTTCATTATTTCATCTCCAGCAGACCCTCCCTTGAAGCCTGTCTCCTCCTCACACTAATATCCCTCTATACTCTCGCCAGCAATAACACTGCATCTATGAGGAGATTGCAAATTCCTTTTTCCAATGTTTATTTATTGTTTTCTATCAGATATAAACGCAGGGAGTTTAGGAAGCAATCACCAAAATTCTGAGAAGTTTGAGGTGTAAAAAAAACACAATTCCCGTCTTTGAACACATTTGAAAAAACTGTGTCACCTACAGCTATGGCCAGAAGTTTTACATCACCTAGAATGTTACGATTAAGACACTATTAATATATTAACATAATTTACATATTTTATTGAATATCATGTCATCAAAGGAACTATGTAATTATATTGCAAAAGTCTACCGGAAGCCATAATAGTACTTAATGTTAGATTTTGAAATACTGTATCATAATTTTCAATTTGTTAATTCTATAGGGTGAACTTTAGGCCATAGCTGTATAGGGCTGACACTTCAAAAGACTTCCAGTGGAACCATTAGTCATTGAATTTGTGAAGCTCCTTTTAGTGTCACTGCATCTGCATCACCAGGAAAGGGCACATATTTGTACGTCAAGTTGTTTTAATGCAGTCTTCTCTTGAGCACAAGAGCCAGGCTCAGTTGTATATATTACATTAAGTGTTCATTTATACAAGAAGTGTTCACTTTGCATTTTCTTCTTTAGCTGTTTCTGGTTGTAGGTATGGAGTTCTTGCCTTTTGAAATGTGTATCCTGTGTGCACAGTGCTTTGTGTTATTGACTTAGATTGATCTCATTGATTTAATTTCTTTGCAGGCATCAGAACAGAGCAAGACCTATTTGTGCGGCTGATTGATTCAATGACCAAACAGGTAAGGATAGATTTCATTCAGTGTGTAAAGAACTATGAACATGACAAGAATGACAAGTGATTTATTTTCACTTAATGTGATGGCTTGGTGGTGACGTCACACCAGGAAGTGACAGACACTATTACTGTGGGTAGAATCGCTGAGCGTGCATTTATTAAATAAAACAAAGTAATTGAACCAACAAAACACCAAACAAAACGGCACAGCAAAACAAACAGACACAATAAATAAATAATAAAAGGACCACGCTGGTCGAATTGTGTTGATATTTTTAGTTCTCGGTTTTCTTTACGAATCAACTTTTAAAAACAACCCCCACTCTACTCAACAAAAGCTGCTGGTTTTTATTTCGTGGTGGAGGAATTAACTCGCTATCAGTTACCTATAGTTTGTCCCTCAACCACACTCTGCACAGGATTTCTGGTACGCGTGGTCGACAGCCAGTTTGTCAATAAATCACTAGCTGCTGACCAAGCCTTCTCATGAGATTAGCTGGATGAGAATTGAAACCCAATCCATGCTGTAAAACAACAATAACAAAACATAGTTTTAAAGTAAACAAAAACCAGTACATCATCACCATAATAATAATAATAATAATAATAATAATAATAATAATAATAATAATAATAATAATAATAGTAATAATAATAATAATTAGAACTGCCAGGCAGTTTTACGGTTCCTGTAACAGTACCAGTAGAAGCGAGTTGAGTTCTCAATTTGCCAAGTTTGAAATCAGCAACCACTAGTTCCCCAGAAGAAGATTTTTTTTTTTTTCAAAGATGTGTCATGTGGCCATTTTGTTTGACGCACAAACGTTAGGTTTGGTTTATAAAACATCACCATTTTGACATAATTGTATTCTATTGTCACCGGGACGATGTCTAAGAAGTTGGTCAAGCTGTTTTCAAATAATAGCAGTTTGCTGTTATTAGCAGGTGGGTCAAAGTTTTCATTTGGTCCAGGCCCAATTTGATTTTACTCACCAACACTGCATAGATATTTGCAACAAATTCAGCCACTGTAAATAAAAGTAATTTGCAGTTAAAAGATTTCCATGCCTTGGAATTGTAATCTACCAGGGGATATACAGAATTAAATGACATTAAAATCAGCTGTATGCAAAACACACTGCAGGCTTAATAGTTTGGAATTCACAAGGATAACAAGCCAGGATGATATTTCCCCAGAAGATTTTGAAACACAAGCATGATAATTTTCAAGCAAACCATTTTTAAACTGAACCAGGTTTAAACGTAAAAAGAAAGTGTAGGTGTGTCAGCCATCTTATTTTTTAAAACATCACATTGTTTAAACAGTTTACTGTCAAGGGCGTGTTTCAGTAAAATTTCTGCCAGCCATTTTGACATTCAGCTTTATCGCAGCAGCTTCTGCTTCGCAAACTTGAAATGTGTTTAGTTGCTACTGATATATTCCAAGTTTTACATCAGTCACTTCACTGGTTCCCAAGAAGAAGATTTCAAAATGTTTCTAAAAAAAATGCATCAAACTGCCATTTTGGTTTCAGGTCAACACCATTTTTTTAAAAGTCAGTTGTAATGATGCAGTGTCAGGGAAGATACTTGTGAAGTTTGGAGTTAGTCAAGGAAACTGTTTGTCAACGGATGCAGTTTTAAATGTAAGAAGAAAATGTAGGTGTGGGGCCATCATGTTTTCCGAAACATCACCATTTTGACGTATTTGTCTTCTGCTGTCACCAGAACAATGCTTACCAAGTTTGGAGTCTGTTGGTCAGATGGTTTTGAAATAAAAGCAGTTTGCTCTTAAGGGCGTGTGTAGGTGAAATTTGTGGCAGCATTTTATTATTGAATTGTATCACAGCAACTTCTGCTTTGCAAGCAGGTTTGGATGGTGATAATATATGCCAAGTGTCAGATCAATCACTTCAATGATTGCAAAGAAGAAGATTTCGTGAGGTTTCAAGAAGAAATGCGTCATATGGCCATTTTGGTTCTTAAAAGTCAGTTGCATTGCTACAGTGTCAAAGATGATGCTTGTGAAGTTTGGAGTTAGTCAAGTAAACCGTTTTAAATTTCAGATAAAGCAGTTTTAAATTTCAGACATAAACGCACACCTGGTAGCCATATTGTTTTATAAAACATAACCATTTTCACATATTTGTATTCCATTGTTACTGGGACGAGAACTACCATGTTTGGAGTTTGTTGGTCAAACGGTGTTCAAATAGCAATAGTTTGCTGTTAAGGGCGTGTTTCGCTAAAGTTTGTGGCAGCCATTTTGACATTAAAATTTATTGCAGAAACTTCTGCTTCACAAACTTGATGCAGGTTTGGATGCTGAGGATATATGCCAAGTTTCAGATCAATCGCTTCACCAGTTCCCAAGAAGAAGATTTCGAAAGGTTTCTAAATAAATGCAGCAAACGGCCATTTTTGTTTCCGATCAGCACCATTTTTTTAGAAGTCAGTTGTATTGATACAGTATCAGGGAAGATGCTTGGGAAGTTTGGAGTTAGTCAAGTAAATCGTTTGTCAACTGACACAGGTTTACATTTTATATGTAAACATATAACTGGCGACCATCTCGTTTTATAAAACATCACCGTTTTCACATATTTGTATCCCATTGTTACTGGGACGATAACTACCAAGTTTGGAGTTTGTTGGTCAAACAGTTTTCAAACAGCAGCATCTTGTTGTTAGGGGCGCGTTTCGATAAAATTTGTGGCAGCCATTTTGACATTAAAATTTATCACAGCAACTGGTTTGGAAACTTAATACGGGTTTGGATGCTGACCAAGTTTCAGATCAATTGCTTCACCGGTTCACAAGAAGAAGATTTTGAAAGGTTTTATCGAAAAATGCGTTAGGGCATCAATTGCAAGGGTGTAGCAGCACAATTTTTTCAGCATCTGACAGCCAATGTATCCAACTTGTTACCTGCTAAGTCAGAACCTGGTCACTCACACAGCTTCGAAACAGCAGCACTTTACAGCTTTGGGAAGAGAAACAAACAAACAAAAAAACTTTAACAATACCAATAGGCTTTCCAGCCTTGCTTGGAAGCATACTGTGTGTATATATGTGTGTTTGTGTGTGTGTGTGTGTGTGTATATAATAGATGGGCTTCATAAATTACGAGACCGAAGGTCGAGTAATTTATAAACTGTCCCCGACACCCGAGATGGAACTGTTTTCCTGTAACTCACTGAAGAGGCCCATCTTTATTTTTTATTAATACATGGATACCCTTGTGGTGCTAATATTAAAGAAGACGAGGTTTAGCAGTACAGTTGGGGTTTTTTAAACGTAGTGTTTCAGTGCTGTATAGACTTTCTGTGTCGTTATCCATGTTTCAGATTTAGTTGGATTATTGCCTTTATCTTATTTTAATTTCCCATTCCTCTCCAGTTTCTCTGAGATACAAATGTATAAGCCTGACATCATTTTTGACGTATTCTCATTTTGTTGATAATTAATGAACATTTCTGTACTGTGGGTGTTGTCAAGTGATTGAAAGTTAGACATTTTGTGTTTGAATTGAAAGTGATGGTCTCGAGAAGTCGAATGGGTCAAAGTTCAAGTATATTTTCCTCCAGAGGAATTATCACTTTTTGACGTCACTACCGTGGTATTATGCCTTTTTTTTCCGAAAGGCTCAGGATGCAAATATAGCCTTCATCCATGTGTTTTTATATATATATATATATATATATATATATATATATATATATATATATATATAATATATATCGATATATATGGGGATGTACAAAAAGGTTTTAATGAATAAAAATAATTTATTTCAAATTTTTTTCAGACAAAAGCCCTTCTTCAGCTGTTTAGGGAAAAGTACAACACAATGCAGTAACCGTGTTAGAATGTTTTCATTTATATATATATATATATATATATATATATATATATATATATATATATATATATATATATATATATATATTACAAATGGTTGTTTATTTTACATTTTTCTAATATTTTCTAATTAATCTACTAGTTTCTTTTCATCTGCCATTTCTCTCCATATTCCTATTTTTTCTTTTTCTATTTTAATTGTCCTTATAAGAAAGCGATGCTAAATAATCACATTTTATATATCTATATATATATATATATATATAGTATATCAGATTAATAACAAAGTGAAGAATTGTATACCGAGTCTCTTCTTAGCTATTTTTTAAATTAAAGTACATATTCTACTTTCGACTTTGTGCATCCTTTCTCCATATATTTGATTTGATTTTTTATTTAGCACCTACTGTAATAACAAAGATCGCTATATGTTGCCTATGTGATAGATTCCATTTTTAACATAAATAAACTCCACACTTGGATTTCTGTCATTACAAAAAAAAAAAAAAACAATTTTTTATATTTACACATTTACAATGTATTCTCTGGCCAAGCCAAGGCTCTGTTTATCAAAGTAAACCAATATATTAAACCAAACCATGCTTCCCTCCCTCGGTAGATTGTAACAATTCCATTGTCTCGCAGTGTGAAATTACAATGCGAATCCAACAGAGCCAAGCTTTCATTGAGAGAAGCGCGGTAATCTGATATTCCAAACTACTTATGAAGCCTTGGTGCCTTCCCCTGGTTCATCTTTATTTGTACCCATCTAGAGTCAGTAATCTAATGTTAGCATAATGTACTGCCTCCCCCCCTCTCGCTCACTCTCTATCTCTCTCTTGCTCTGTGCTTTCACTCATATCTCCCGGAATCTGTCTCTATAAGGTGCATTTGAAAAAGGTCATATTTCTTTATAAAAGCCTCTGTCAGGGGCTTTGTGAAACCCTAATACTTTTCAATTTACTCCTAACCGTTCCCATTCATTCTTTTATTGTTTTCCATCTGTTCCAATCCGGAGCCAGGCTGCTGACACCCAATAGAGAGAACACTCGGCCCTGTTAGCCTACGGAAATCGACAGGAACCTTCTCTCACTAGGCCAGGGGCCAGGGGCCAGTTGCTGTGGACTGGGCAGTGGAGGGAAGGAGAGATACCCCAGTTTACCTGATTGATTTACAATTGATGCAGAGAAATAAATTACACACATTCTACTACACAGAAGAGTTTTTCTCTCCTTGGTTCCAATAGGTTATTTCCTGAGGGTTTAATTGACTCCCGAGAGATTTATTTAATTTATTTTTTTTAAATATAACAGGGTACGAATCATACTTTTTTGTTTTCCAGCTATTTCAAAATGAAGGAATATTCGAACATGAAACCTGTGTTTGTCCCAGCTCTTGGATAAATGTGCTTCTTGTGCAGCAGGTATCAGATATCACTAATGAACTCTCTCTTTCCGGTAGCTGTCGGAATTGAATAATGAGACAGAACAGCACGTTGGTCTGTTGTCAAAGCGAAAATAAAGTCTGATAAATGAAAAACCACCAGCAGAACAATAAACAGCTCTGTGAGAGTGATTAGAACGAGTTGATAGCTTTGGAACAGTCCTTTGAAAACCACTGTCAGTCCGGCATGTAACATTATTGACCCGTCTGTGCATTCAATAATGCTAAATATCAATGATTGAAAATATTTTATATTCAGATTTTATGTGATGGTCTTCATATGAAACCATTATATTAATTTAACTGTTTTATATTGCCAACATTCAGTTGCATGTTACTGACCACGATGTATGGTATCTGTCAGTGACACATGTATAAAAGCAGAGGAATATGTAGTTAGAAATTGCCATTTTATACATTTCTGATTAATTTTAAGAAGTCTTAGAAGTATGCTACCATGGATTTTCTAACAGATTAATTACTTTCTAGAAGAAAAAATCTTTGAACTATTGTAAAATCTGAATTTTCTGGCTTCATGAAACATAAATTAGTAGTTTGCTTCAGACTGGACAGGGATCAGCTGGCTGAAAAATCTAGCCCCATGATCTAGTGGACTGATGCGCCACTATTTGTGAAGCCACCAGGGGGAGTATAGCATAATTGACATTGAAGCAGCTCTCTATTGTGAGTGCTGTGCTCTCCGTCCCAGCAGGGGCTCTGTGGCAGTGCACACAGATCCATATCAACATGTCAGGAATCAATGCTACTACCTGCTGCTCAACAAAGTTTCAGACTGAAAGATTAGACAATACTCTTAATGTTACTGTAGCAGCGTAACAACCACAGCGTCGGCTGCTGCTGCTGTGACGATCACTGTGCATCACACAGGGCCCTGTCTCCACAGTCCTGAGACCTCTCACCCCTCTGTCTCCACAGTCCTGAGACCTCTCACCCCTCTGTCTCCACAGTCCTGAGACCCCTCACCACTCTGTCTCCACAGTCCTGAGACCCCTCACCACTCTGTCTCCACAGTCCTGAGACCTCTCACCCCTCTGTCTCCACAGTCCTGAGACCCCTCACCACTCTGTCTCCACAGTCCTGAGACCTCTCACCCCTCTGTCTCCACAGTCCTGAGACCCCTCACCACTCTGTCTCCACAGTCCTGAGACCCCTCACCACTCTGTCTCCACAGTCCTGAGACCCCTCACCACTCTGTCTCCACAGTCCTGAGACCTCTCACCACTCTGTCTCCACAGTCCTGAGACCTCTCACCACTCTGTCTCCACAGTCCTGAGACCCCTCACCACTCTGTCTCCACAGTCCTGAGACCTCTCACCACTCTGTCTCCACAGTCCTGAGACCCCTCACCACTCTGTCTCCACAGTCCTGAGACCCCTCACCACTCTGTCTCCACAGTCCTGAGACCCCTCACCACTCTGTCTCCACAGTCCCGAGACCCCTCACCACTCTGTCTCCACAGTCCTGAGACCCCTCACCACTCTGTCTCCACAGTCCCGAGACCCCTCACCACTCTGTCTCCACAGTCCCGAGACCCCTCACCACTCTGTCTCCACAGTCCCGAGACCCCTCACCACTCTGTCTCCACAGTCCTGAGACCCCTCACCACTCTGTCTCCACAGTCCTGAGACCCCTCACCACTCTGTCTCCACAGTCCTGAGACCCCTCATCACTCTGTCTCCACAGTCCTGAGACCCCTCACCACTCTGTCTCCACAGTCCTGAGACCCCTCACCACTCTGTCTCCACAGTCCTGAGACCCCTCACCACTCTGTCTCCACAGTCCCGAGACCCCTCACCACTCTGTCTCCACAGTCCCGAGACCCCTCACCACTCTGTCTCCACAGTCCCGAGACCCCTCACCACTCTGTCTCCACAGTCCTGAGACCCCTCACCACTCTGTCTCCACAGTCCTGAGACCCCTCACCACTCTGTCTCCACAGTCCTGAGACCCCTCACCACTCTGTCTCCACAGTCCTGAGACCCCTCACCACTCTGTCTCCACAGTCCTGAGACCCCTCACCACCCTGTCTCCACAGTCCCGAGACCCCTCACCACTCTGTCTCCACAGTCCTGAGACCCCTCACCACTCTGTCTCCACAGTCCTGAGACCCCTCACCACTCTGTCTCCACAGTCCTGAGACCCCTCACCACTCTGTCTCCACAGTCCTGAGACCCCTCACCACTCTGTCTCCACAGTCCTGAGACCCCTCACCACTCTGTCTCCACAGTCCTGAGACCCCTCACCACTCTGTCTCCACAGTCCTGAGACCCCTCACCACTCTGTCTCCACAGTCCTGAGACCCCTCACCACTCTGTCTCCACAGTCCTGAGACCCCTCACCACTCTGTCTCCACAGTCCTGAGACCCCTCACCACTCTGTCTCCACAGTCCTGAGACCCCTCACCACTCTGTCTCCACAGTCCCGAGACCCCTCACCACTCTGTCTCCACAGTCCTGAGACCCCTCACCACTCTGTCTCCACAGTCCTGAGACCCCTCACCACTCTGTCTCCACAGTCCTGAGACCCCTCACCACTCTGTCTCCACAGTCCTGAGACCCCTCACCACTCTGTCTCCACAGTCCTGAGACCCCTCACCACTCTGTCTCCACAGTCCTGAGACCCCTCACCACTCTGTCTCCACAGTCCCGAGACCCCTCACCACTCTGTCTCCACAGTCCCGAGACCCCTCACCACTCTGTCTCCACAGTCCTGAGACCCCTCACCACTCTGTCTCCACAGTCCTGAGACCCCTCACCTCTCTGTCTCCACAGTCCTGAGACCCCTCACCTCTCTGTCTCCACAGTCCTGAGACCCCTCACCTCTCTGTCTCCACAGTCCTGAGACCCCTCACCTCTCTGTCTCCACAGTCCTGAGACCCCTCACCACTCTGTCTCCACAGTCCTGAGACCTCTCTCCACTCTGTCTCCACAGTCCTGAGACCTCTCACCCCTCTGTCTCCACAGTCCTGAGACCCCTCACCACTCTGTCTCCACAGTCCTGAGACCTCTCACCCCTCTGTCTCCACAGTCCTGAGACCCCTCACCACTCTGTCTCCACAGTCCTGAGACCTCTCACCCCTCTGTCTCCACAGTCCTGAGACCTCTCTCCACTCTGTCTCCACAGTCCTGAGACCTCTCACCCCTCTGTCTCCACAGTCCTGAGACCTCTCACCCCTCTGTCTCCACAGTCCTGAGACCCCTCACCACTCTGTCTCCACAGTCCTGAGACCTCTCACCACTCTGTCTCCACAGTCCTGAGACCCCTCACCACTCTGTCTCCACAGTCCTGAGACCCCTCACCACTCTGTCTCCACAGTCCTGAGACCTCTCACCACTCTGTCTCCACAGTCCTGAGACCCCTCACCACTCTGTCTCCACAGTCCTGAGACCTCTCACCACTCTGTCTCCACAGTCCCGAGACCCCTCACCACTCTGTCTCCACAGTCCTGAGACCCCTCACCACTCTGTCTCCACAGTCCTGAGACCCCTCACCACTCTGTCTCCACAGTCCTGAGACCCCTCACCACTCTGTCTCCACAGTCCTGAGACCCCTCACCACTCTGTCTCCACAGTCCTGAGACCCCTCACCACTCTGTCTCCACAGTCCTGAGACCCCTCACCACTCTGTCTCCACAGTCCCGAGACCCCTCACCACTCTGTCTCCACAGTCCTGAGACCCCTCACCACTCTGTCTCCACAGTCCTGAGACCCCTCACCACTCTGTCTCCACAGTCCTGAGACCCCTCACCACTCTGTCTCCACAGTCCTGAGACCCCTCACCACTCTGTCTCCACAGTCCTGAGACCCCTCACCACTCTGTCTCCACAGTCCTGAGACCCCTCACCACTCTGTCTCCACAGTCCTGAGACCCCTCACCACTCTGTCTCCACAGTCCTGAGACCCCTCACCACTCTGTCTCCACAGTCCTGAGACCCCTCACCTCTCTGTCTCCACAGTCCTGAGACCCCTCACCTCTCTGTCTCCACAGTCCTGAGACCCCTCACCACTCTGTCTCCACAGTCCTGAGACCCCTCACCACTCTGTCTCCACAGTCCTGAGACCCCTCACCACTCTGTCTCCACAGTCCTGAGACCCCTCACCACTCTGTCTCCACAGTCCTGAGACCCCTCACCACTCTGTCTCCACAGTCCTGAGACCCCTCACCACTCTGTCTCCACAGTCCTGAGACCCCTCACCACTCTGTCTCCACAGTCCTGAGACCCCTCACCACTCTGTCTCCACAGTCCTGAGACCCCTCACCTCTCTGTCTCCACAGTCCTGAGACCCCTCACCACTCTGTCTCCACAGTCCTGAGACCCCTCACCACTCTGTCTCCACAGTCCTGAGACCCCTCACCACTCTGTCTCCACAGTCCTGAGACCCCTCACCACTCTGTCTCCACAGTCCTGAGACCCCTCACCACTCTGTCTCCACAGTCCTGAGACCCCTCACCACTCTGTCTCCACAGTCCTGAGACCCCTCACCACTCTGTCTCCACAGTCCTGAGACCCCTCACCACTCTGTCTCCACAGTCCTGAGACCCCTCACCACTCTGTCTCCACAGTCCTGAGACCCCTCACCCCTCTGTCTCCACAGTCCTGAGACCCCTCACCACTCTGTCTCCACAGTCCTGAGACCCCTCACCACTCTGTCTCCACAGTCCTGAGACCCCTCACCACTCTGTCTCCACAGTCCTGAGACCCCTCACCACTCTGTCTCCACAGTCCTGAGACCCCTCACCACTCTGTCTCCACAGTCCTGAGACCCCTCACCACTCTGTCTCCACAGTCCTGAGACCCCTCACCACTCTGTCTCCACAGTCCTGAGACCCCTCACCACTCTGTCTCCACAGTCCTGAGACCCCTCACCACTCTGTCTCCACAGTCCTGAGACCCCTCACCACTCTGTCTCCACAGTCCTGAGACCCCTCACCACTCTGTCTCCACAGTCCTGAGACCCCTCACCACTCTGTCTCCACAGTCCTGAGACCCCTCACCACTCTGTCTCCACAGTCCTGAGACCCCTCACCACTCTGTCTCCACAGTCCTGAGACCCCTCACCACTCTGTCTCCACAGTCCTGAGACCCCTCACCACTCTGTCTCCACAGTCCTGAGACCCCTCACCACTCTGTCTCCACAGTCCTGAGACCCCTCACCACTCTGTCTCCACAGTCCTGAGACCCCTCACCACTCTGTCTCCACAGTCCTGAGACCCCTCACCACTCTGTCTCCACAGTCCTGAGACCCCTCACCACTCTGTCTCCACAGTCCTGAGACCCCTCACCACTCTGTCTCCACAGTCCTGAGACCCCTCACCACTCTGTCTCCACAGTCCTGAGACCCCTCACCACTCTGTCTCCACAGTCCTGAGACCCCTCACCACTCTGTCTCCACAGTCCTGAGACCCCTCACCACTCTGTCTCCACAGTCCTGAGACCCCTCACCACTCTGTCTCCACAGTCCTGAGACCCCTCACCACTCTGTCTCCACAGTCCTGAGACCCCTCACCACTCTGTCTCCACAGTCCCGAGACCCCTCACCACTCTGTCTCCACAGTCCTGAGACCCCTCACCACTCTGTCTCCACAGTCCTGAGACCCCTCACCACTCTGTCTCCACAGTCCTGAGACCCCTCACCACTCTGTCTCCACAGTCCTGAGACCCCTCACCACTCTGTCTCCACAGTCCTGAGACCCCTCACCACTCTGTCTCCACAGTCCTGAGACCCCTCACCACTCTGTCTCCACAGTCCTGAGACCCCTCACCACTCTGTCTCCACAGTCCCGAGACCCCTCACCACTCTGTCTCCACAGTCCCGAGACCCCTCACCACTCTGTCTCCACAGTCCCGAGACCCCTCACCACTCTGTCTCCACAGTCCCGAGACCCCTCACCACTCTGTCTCCACAGTCCTGAGACCCCTCACCACTCTGTCTCCACAGTCCTGAGACCCCTCACCCCTCTGTCTCCACAGTCCTGAGACCCCTCACCACTCTGTCTCCACAGTCCTGAGACCCCTCACCACTCTGTCTCCACAGTCCCGAGACCCCTCACCACTCTGTCTCCACAGTCCTGAGACCTCTCACCACTCTGTCTCCACAGTCCTGAGACCCCTCACCTCTCTGTCTCCACAGTCCTGAGACCCCTCACCACTCTGTCTCCACAGTCCTGAGACCCCTCACCACTCTGTCTCCACAGTCCTGAGACCCCTCACCTCTCTGTCTCCACAGTCCCGAGACCCCTCACCACTCTGTCTCCACAGTCCTGAGACCCCTCACCACTCTGTCTCCACAGTCCTGAGACCTCTCACCACTCTGTCTCCACAGTCCTGAGACCCCCTCACCACTCTGTCTCCACAGTCCTGAGACCCCTCACCACTCTGTCTCCACAGTCCTGAGACCCCTCACCACTCTGTCTCCACAGTCCTGAGACCCCTCACCACTCTGTCTCCACAGTCCCGAGACCCCTCACCACTCTGTCTCCACAGTCCCGAGACCCCTCACCACTCTGTCTCCACAGTCCTGAGACCCCTCACCACTCTGTCTCCACAGTCCTGAGACCCCTCACCACTCTGTCTCCACAGTCCTGAGACCCCTCACCCCTCTGTCTCCACAGTCCTGAGACCCCTCACCACTCTGTCTCCACAGTCCTGAGACCCCTCACCACTCTGTCTCCACAGTCCTGAGACCCCTCACCACTCTGTCTCCACAGTCCTGAGACCCCTCACCACTCTGTCTCCACAGTCCCGAGACCCCTCACCACTCTGTCTCCACAGTCCCGAGACCCCTCACCACTCTGTCTCCACAGTCCTGAGACCCCTCACCACTCTGTCTCCACAGTCCCGAGACCCCTCACCACTCTGTCTCCACAGTCCTGAGACCCCTCACCACTCTGTCTCCACAGTCCTGAGACCCCTCACCACTCTGTCTCCACAGTCCTGAGACCCCTCACCACTCTGTCTCCACAGTCCCGAGACCCCTCACCACTCTGTCTCCACAGTCCTGAGACCCCTCACCACTCTGTCTCCACAGTCCTGAGACCTCTCACCACTCTGTCTCCACAGTCCTGAGACCCCTCACCACTCTGTCTCCACAGTCCTGAGACCCCTCACCACTCTGTCTCCACAGTCCTGAGACCCCTCACCACTCTGTCTCCACAGTCCTGAGACCCCTCACCACTCTGTCTCCACAGTCCTGAGACCCCTCACCACTCTGTCTCCACAGTCCTGAGACCCCTCACCACTCTGTCTCCACAGTCCTGAGACCCCTCACCACTCTGTCTCCACAGTCCTGAGACCCCTCACCACTCTGTCTCCACAGTCCTGAGACCCCTCACCACTCTGTCTCCACAGTCCTGAGACCCCTCACCACTCTGTCTCCACAGTCCTGAGACCCCTCACCACTCTGTCTCCACAGTCCTGAGACCCCTCACCACTCTGTCTCCACAGTCCTGAGACCCCTCACCACTCTGTCTCCACAGTCCTGAGACCCCTCACCACTCTGTCTCCACAGTCCTGAGACCCCTCACCACTCTGTCTCCACAGTCCCTGAGACCCCTCACCACTCTGTCTCCACAGTCCTGAGACCCCTCACCACTCTGTCTCCACAGTCCCAAGACCTCTCACCACTTTAACGCCTCGGAATGTCCCGTCTGGGGTCTGCAGCTCGTGGTCAAAGTTTATGTTAAACAGTAAATTGAGAAAGTCTCCTTTTCTGTGTTGCTTTTCTGAATGTTTGTTGTCAGATTCTTCTTCTGTGTTGGTTTGTGTGGTTCGTGCTTGGCCTGTTTTGTTGTGGATACTGAATCTTTTTTTTTTTTTTTTTCAAATGCTGTATAAATATATTAAAGCACTGTAATTTGTGTCAAAAGTCCAAAACAAAACAGGTAAAGTACTGTAGTACTTCCAGGATCATCGACAAAATGAAACGCCATGATTTTTAGACAAAGCCACTGAGAAACGGTTTTGTTTATGTGTCTTGCAGGAGAACTTTAGTGTATTTCATGAGCATCTGTGTTCACCTGTTGTAAGTGATTACAGAGGATTGATTCAGAGGGTCATTAGAGATGACCATTAGATATTGATCTCTGGCAATATTGGAAGTGGTCAGTAATGAGGAAATGTTTAATCTCTTGGTGATCAATAACACCTAGGTGGTCATTATCTCAATACAGCTTACCCTGGGAAGGAATGCAATAAATAAAGAGGGCCAACAAAACCCAGAGTAGGTTAGCAATATCAAAGCCCTATTATTGATCGATAGAACCGCTATTTGAAGCATATAGAAAATGATGCATATACAGCTATGGTCAAAAGTTTTGCATCACCCTATAGAATTAACTCATTTTGCTTCATGAAGTCAATTATAACCTGCTGAATAATGTTACATTAACATATTGAATTACGTGTCGAGTAGATTTCTAACTGGTTCTAACAGAACATTCTGTCCAGCACAGAAAGCATAGGGGTATGGAGCAGCACAGAGGGAATGGATAGTGCTGCACCTTTTAAAGGCTTTTCACAATGAAGAATGGCCTTGTTTCAACCTGATTAGCCCTAGTCCTAGACTACCTAATGTCAGCTTAGGTAAAGGTAAATTGGAATCTGTGATTCCAGCCAAATATGTGTTCAAAAAGTTCAATTGCAAAGTGATGAAGTGGGCAGTGGAGATGGTGTCACATCTAATTAATTGCAGAAAAGTGGATTTTAAACTTCACAGGGAATACATGATTACAATTAAATCGTTCTGCTTTGATTTCTAATTTCAGGCCATTATTTACGAGGGCCAGGACAAGAACCCAGAGATGTGTCGTGTTCTGCTCACACACGAGATCATGTGCAGGTAAGAGGCATTCGGACACTTTCTAAATGTTTACTAGAAAAAAAGCAGCCGTGCCCAAACAGCAAAGTAAATAGCTTGGGACCTCTGAAGCACAAGCAGGTTGTTTGTTGCTCGTTTGTAACACTTCTTACCATTCCGCTAAAGAGCAAGCTCTGTAGTGGAGAGGTAAGTGCAGGTCTTATACTGATGCCAGTGTTAGGAGGAGATCCTTTATACTGGGCAACACTGGTACTGTATGACTGTCCTCAACTACAAAATCCTGGTAAATAGTGATCAAAGTAGAAACAAAGATTCTGACTGAAACCTACATGTTAAACAGGTAAAAAATGAAATATATTTTACATTAAGATATTATAGCTGATGTAAAGAATGCCTTTAACATGGCTTGTTCCAATAAAGGTCATGTGATGTTAAAGCATGGGGACTGAAAATTCTAAGCATAAAATAATACAAAAAAGTATTTGGAGCTATGGCATCCAATAGTAAACAAATAAAAACATATATTTTGAATGTTTTTTTTTTAACTATGCAGTATTTTAGATATATATGTATGTTTTATGTATACTTTGCCTGCTACAGTGCACAATCACAGGTGTTGATTATGAAAATGATACAGAATAAGGAAACACGTGCGTGACTTTAGGAATATGTATGTTCAGTTTTATTATAGCTCTTATTCTCATTTCTTATTCATTCACGGATCGCATAATTTTTGCTTATCAACTTGTAGAGAAGAGTTACTTTTTTTCCTGTAGTCGCCATAATCATATGCACCCTCGTATCAAATATGCATGAGTCATATGGGATTTCTCTGCATGGCACACAGTGAGTCAGGAGAACTCCCAGTCGCTGCCTTCCTGCAGACACCAGGGGTGGCAAACTGTTTCAGCAGTGTCCTCACACTGTGTAGCAGGCTCTAGCATACCTCCCTGTGCAGATGCCATGCCTAATGACTTTCATTGACACCACCACTCATCACTGCACTTCACTGCATGCATTCTAAAGGGTTAGGGGAGCTACATTTATGTGGTTAGGAGTGTAGTAATAGATCACTGCAGTGATACAGTTATATAAGTCTGTCTTATTAAGCTAGTAGGATTTCAATTCATTCTCTTGCTTATTGGATAAAGGCATCTGCTAAATAAACAAATAATAAAAATAGAACATCTGCTGTAGGTCAGTCTCGCACCAAGCTGCCCACAGGCCATATGGATTACAGCATATGATGTGGGGTTAGATAACAGAATCACATTTTATACTATTTAATCTGCATATAACCTGAATCGAAGTTCAAGAAAAAAAAAAAAAGTGAATAACCACCCCACCCCTCCCCAAAGCCTTTACTCACACAAGTAACTGTATTGCAACTTACTTTTAAGGGACACTGTGCCAATCTGGAAGAGGAAGATTGTGACAGGGTGTGATGCCCTGCTGTTAAAAACTAAGCAGATTGCTGAATATATTAGTTTTGGCTACAGATGCCAATTTGTGTCCTGTAATTACTGCACGCATCCTGCAAAAAGATGCCATAAATCACAGGTTTTCTTTTTTTGGGGGGTTTGGGGGTCGGGACGAGGAGGGTTGGAAGATGGTTGATATTCAGGCAGAGCTTTTCAACTTAATCCTGAGCTTAGTAATGGCTTTTGGATGACACAACTGTAACTTCAAGTGCCAAAATCTAAATCAGAGGGAGAGCATAACTTTAAATATATCGGTGAGCAATCTGTGCTTTACAGTTTAAGTACTGATAAACCCACTCAAATCAATATATATATATATACACACAATGCTGACTGTAACTATGACTCCCCACTTTAGTGTTATAAAGGCTGAGCACTGTATATATATATATATATATATATATATATATATATATATATATATATATATATATATATTATACACATGTTTAATGTTGTGTTGTAATGTATTCAGACCCCTGACCAATTCTCTCATATTACCGAATTACAAATAGTACATTGAAATTTCATTCTGTTTGATATTTTATTTTTAAACACTGAAACTCAGAATCAGTTATTGTAAGGTGACATTGGTTTTATGTTGGGAAATATTTTTAAGAAAAATAAAAAAACTGAAATATCTTGCTTGCATAAGTATTCAACCCCTGTGCTGTGGAAGCTCCCAGTTTGCACCGATGAAAGAAATTGCCCTAACGAGGACACAATTACCTTACCATTGGCCTCCACCTGTGAACCATTAAAGTTGCTGTCACATTTTCTGGATAAAAACCCCACTGTTGAAGGATCATTGGTAAGGCTGTGAATCTGAAGGAAAATGAAGACCAAAGAGCATTCTACAGAAGTTAGAGATAAAGTAATACAAATGCATAGATTAGGGAAAGGGTACAAAATAATATCCAAGTGTTTGGATATCCCAGTGAGCACAATTGGATCAATAATCAGGAAGTGGAAGCTGCATCACACCACCCAGGCACTGCCAAGAAAAGGCCGTCCCTCAAAACTCAGCGCTCAAACAAGAAGGAGACTTGTGAGAGAAGCCACAGAGAGGCCAACAATCACTTTGAAGGAGCTACAGAGTTCAGTGGCTGGGAGTGGAGTAATGGTGCACCAGTCAACCATATCAAGAGCTCTGCATAACACTGGCCTGTATGAGAGGGTGGCAAGAAAGAAGCCATTACTCAAAAAGTACCATCTGAAAGCGCGTCTGGAGTTTGCCAGAAAGCATGAGAGTGACCCAGCTGCGATGTGGGAAAAGGTTTTGTGGTCAGATGAGACCAAGATAGAGCTTTTTGGCCAAAACTCAAAGCACTATGTGTGGCGCAAACCTAACACTGCCCATGCCTCAAGACACACCATCCCTACAGTGAAGTATGGTGGTGGCAGCATCATGCTGTGGGGATGCTTCTCATCAGCAGGGACTGGGCATCTTGTTACAATTGAAGGAAGAATGGATGGAGCAAAATACAGGAAAATACTGAAAGAGAATCTGCTTCAGTCTGCTAGAAAACTGAAGCTTGGGAGGAAATTCACCTTTCAGCAGGACAATGATCCCAAGCACAAGGCCAAAGCAACATTGGAGTGGCTCAAGAACAAAAAGGTAAATGTCCTACAGTGGCCCAGTCAAAGTCCTGATCTCAATCCCATTGAGAATCTGTGGCACTATTTGAAAATTGTGGTCCACAAGCATCGTCAAACCAACCTGAACAACCTGGAGCAAATCTGCCAAGAAGAATGGGCCAAAATCACTCTGACACTGTGTGCAAAGCTGGTACATACTTACCCCAAAAGACTTAACGCTGTTATTGCAGCGAAAGGTGGCTCACCAAATATTAATGTGTGGGGGCTGAATATTTATGCAAGCAAGATATTCCAGTTTTTAATTTTTCTTAAAAGTATTTCCCAACATAAAACCAATGTCACCTTACAATAATTGATTCTGAGTTTCAGTGTTTTAAAATAAAATATCGAACAGAATGAAATTTCAATGTACCATTTGTAATTCAGTAATATGAGAGAATTGGTCAGGGGTCTGAATACTTTTGCAAGGCACTGTGTGTGTGTGTGTGTGTGTATATATATATATATATATAATATATATATATATATATATATATATATATATATATATAGATGAGCAGGGAGAGGGTTAAATTCCTCCCTGCCTAAAAACATGTGTTAATTGTTTTGTTAATTGTTATTTTATTGTTAATTATCACCTGCACCTGGCTGGCATTGTAAATTTAGAGCCAGGTGCAAGATATTTAAGGGCAGCCAGAGTGCTCATGGCTGGTGCTGTGTGGAGGGCCCGGTTGATGGTGTTTTCAACTGTTATGGAAGAAAGGTACTGTGTAAAAGCCTTTTTGTTTAAACTGTTTTATTTTAGGACAGGACCATGTTAGGTAGGGCCGGTATTGTGTTTAGTTAGTGCTCCGAATAAGAGCTAGATATTGTTTTTTGTTTACTTCATTTTGTATTATTAAAAAGTGCACGTAAGCGCTAAAACTTGAACTCTGTGAGTCTGGGTCGGCCTTTTAAAGGGGCAATGAACCACGGAGAGGAAGCCCTGTTTACGTTTGGTGGCAGCCTGTGTGGGCGCCCCTAGAGACCCTGACATGGATGTAGATTTAAGAGAATTGATCGATAAGATCAATAGAAACACCGCTGCTCAAGAAGAGCAAAACAAGAAGTGGAGGCAGGAATGAGGGCTGCCAGAACGGGAGCCAACCGAGCTGGAGCTGCTGCTCCAAAAGTAGGAACAGGCAGGAGCAGACCTGCTGGTTCCAGCCCCGACGGGAGAAGCACAGCTGTCTCCAGCCAGAGGAGGTGGAAGTGCTGTCTTCTGAGCAGAGGGAGCTGTTGCCGTCTCCAGAGCTATCGGCGGAAGTCAAGGCGGAGGACGTGCCTTCACAACCACCATCCCTGCAAGCCAGTCTGGCGCTGCCAAGGGAGGTCCCCTGTCCCGGCAGTGTGGACACCGGGCCGGAATGCCCAAACCTCCCTCCGCTTTACCTATCTCCCTGGTCGCAGCACGGCCAGGCACAGTCGCTTGCCTGGTCCCTTGTTCCACTCCCCCTTGAATCCCAAATGTTGCTGCGCAAGAGGCAGATGTCGCTAGACAAGGAGCAGACGTCACTTGGGTTCCCCCTGCTGACTGGCTCCACTCCCCTTGCCTATTGCTTCTCTCCACCTGGTATCCCAGAAGTCGCTGCGCAGGTCCACAGTCGCACGACCCTGCCTGCCAGTCCTGGCTCCCGGTCACCGGCCTGCACTGTGGTCACCCTGGACAAGCCGTCTAGGTCTCTCCTCGCCGGTCCTAGGTCTCTTCCTGGAAATGTTGGTGGGACCAACCCACCCTCAAGCCCGCCCGTGGAAGAGGGCTAAAATTGACATTTGTGGACTTGAGGGTGGGTGGTCTTTTAAGGGTGGAGGGAGATGGCCGTTAAATGGTCGGTGTCTTAAAAAGACATGGGGGAGGATGTGTGAGCAGGGAGAGGGTTAATTCCTCCCTGCTGAAGAAAAACAAGTGTTAATTGTTGTTTTATTGTTAATTATCACCTGCACCTGGCTAGCATTGTAAATTTAGAGCCAGGTGCAAGGTATTTAAGGGCAGCCAGTGTGCTCAGGGCTGCTGTTGTGTGGAGGGCCCGGTCGATGGTGTTTTTAACTGTTATAGAAGAAAGGTACTGTGTAAAAGCCTTTTTGGTTAAACTGTTTTGTTTTAGGATGGGAAAACAGCTTAGCTGTCCTGTGTTAGGTAGGGCCGGCATTGTGTTTAGTTAGTGCTTCGAATAGGAGCTAGGTGTTTGTTTTTGTTTACTTAATTTTGTATTATTAAAAAGTGTGCGTAAGCACTAAAACTTCAACTCTGTGTGTCTGGGTCTATGTTTTAATATATATATATATATATATATATATATATATATATATATATATATATATATATATATATATATATATATATATATATATATATATATATAAATACACACACACATACATACTGTTATATTTGAAATATCCAGCTTAAATGCCACTTACGAATCGTAAGAACTGAGGATCAATGGACGACCTCCATGCTCTTGATTTTTCTTGATTTCGTCAGTAAGGGCTGGAGTATTTCATTACCTTAACTGCAGGTGTTAAAGTTTTACTGAATTGCATTAATTTAATTATTTTGTAATTTGGTATGCTTAATGTGATAGAATAGGTTGGTAGCTATATATCATCGGTATGTACCAAGTACTTGTGTATGTTAACTTTATTCTATGCATTATTAAAGGTGCAGTAATTGTTATTAGTATCTGCTCAATTATCCAGACAAATAGATTATGCAAACCAGTATCGGTCCAAATTAGTTTGGATAATTGACTCTCTACTCTACAGTGAAACCAGAATTAACCTGTCCAAAACAAAATGCACATTTGTGGTTGTAACCAGACATTTCAAAAAAGTCAAAGCTCATCTGTACATATCAGGTTTTTGTATACTTTCTGTTTATAAATGAATTCACTAATCTCTAATAATTCCTTCCCTGTATAATATATATTTTAACCCGCTTCTCATGTGCTTTGCATTGAAGGCTTATTTGGTAACATTCACTATCAGGGCGAGTAGAGGTCATGTTCTCCCAGCCCACATTCCAAACTTGGGCTGACAGTCTGTATTAAACGATTTGAACTCAGTCTGCCGCAAGAACCTGTTAACTCTAATTACAATATCAATCAGTCAAAACATTTATTTATCCAGATGAGTCAATTCAGCACAAATTCTCATTTACAGTGACGACCTGGCAAGAGGCTCACACCCCCACAGCAGCCAACATAAAACACAATTAATACCACATAATCAATCATAAAGCTTAAAACTCAATAGCAACTTAGCAGGTACAGATGTCAGTCAGCAATGAGTCAGCCCTACAGCTAAAAGAAGCCTCAGATAGGAACTAATTTAATTGGAATGGTTGCTGAAAGTTATTCCAGTCATTGGCTGCTACAAACTGAAATGAGTGACGACCGAAACTGCTGATACCCTGCACGGGAACAACCAGTTTAATACAATGAAAAGATCTAAAGAGCCCGTCAGTGTCTCCAAACCCGCTTTTTTTGGTTTTAAAAAACTGGGTCTTACCAATGCACTGACAGCTTCAATTGTATATAAAATAAAACAGGGCATCACGCATCACTGAACCATCCTAAATCACAGGAGTTGACATTTTGTAGCTCTTATTTATTGTTTAATATTGTGCATCGTTTCAACTTGGCAGTAATTACCTCCACACAAACACGGTGCCTACATTGTTTTCAAAAAGAATCGTCGTCGTTATCCAGTGGGGTGTTAACCTGATAGTTCTCAGGAGGTTGTCATTAAGACTACTTTAAAGAACTCTGCCCACATTTATTTTCATGTCTGAGAAGCATGGGCTCCCAGGGCACAGCCAAGCTGTGCGAGTCCTGTTTGTTTGAAACACCTTGGTCTCTGTTTGAGAAAACTATCACCACAGCAGCACCACTTGGTCTCCAATGCTAATTGGTCTCCTGGAACCTTTGCTAATGGTCCACGCTGCTAGGGGAATAAATTAGTGTGGCTCGAGCCATGGTAACAGTTACGAAAATAAGTCGTTTTATAGCCTTTTGGTTTTGGAAATTAAATGTGTTTTTAAATGATGTATTGCAAGGCTTGTTCAGTTTGCTCATCTGCTCATTGTGGCTCATGCTGTGGGATGTACAGTAGTTCAAGTCATAACCGAGTCGAATCTCTGCAGGTTGGCATGGTTACATACAAGTGGGTGCGGTCAAGTCACATTGTAAACCTAGCCAACATTAGATTTGCAATAATATATTGTGCCATATTTGTTTATTTTATTTGTTATTGACCAAACTGAAAATGATTCACAATTCTGCATTTTACATAGGTTTATCTGACAAGCTGTTCTGTACAAATATCAAGACGTCAAAAGTCTCTTCTTGGATTCTGGCCAATCAGATTGCTCAGTTTATACATTGTATAAAAAAAGCTAAAAAGCACATTTTCCATCGTATGCTTTTTGAGGGTTGCAGCAGAGCAAAGAGGCCATTTGGTTCAGGGGTTGGAGTGGAGAACTGTGAGCCAGGGTGTCCCTGGTTTGAATTCAAGCTGTCACTGACTCATTTTGTGACCCTGAGCTATGCATGTCGCTCATTTCCTCCCCATCTGAGAAACTGGGTACAGTAAGAAATTTGGTTTTGCATTTAAGACATTCGATTTAATCAAAAGAAAGCGACAACTATGCATTGATTTAAAATGTAATTCTGATTGATAAAAAGTTGACTTTCTTTTTTTTTTTTAGCCGGTGTTGTGACAAGAAGAGCTGCGGGAATCGTAACGAGACCCCCTCTGATCCAGTGATCATCGACAGGTAAGGAACAGCTCAGCTCCCCCATCACCCCTATAGAGCTGGACTGGGGCTGCCTGTGTGCAATTGTCTCTCATGCGCCACAGATATATTTAAAGACACTTGATAGCATTATTCCTGTGTATTGTGCATACGTTCTAATTTACCAGGATATTACATAATCATGTTCTTAATTTGGACACCATGACGTCAACATGATCACTGAACACGGATCTCGATGCAGTACTTGTCAATTATAGTATAGTTGGGTTTGGATATAGTGTCCAAACCTTTTATTTATTTTTGTTTCTTCCGGTAAGAAACAGGGCAGTGTGTGAGTGTGTTTTTGTTAGCATTTGCACTCTTGAAACATCTTCTACGATGTGAAATACTGTAATGATGTTATCCTTCAGTGTATGACCTGCCAATATTTGTTGTGCGCTGCACATCATCAGCGATCTGACTCTGGTTTCAATATGTAATGATCAGTGGATCAATATGCTGGGATTTCCCAGGCAACTTTTTAACAAAAGCTAGGGAATGGCAGCACGATTTTGTGTGGTCAATGCTCAGAACTTTCCATCTGTCCCTTTCCTGCCAAGATTGCACAACTCCAGAAAAATGTATTTAAGGCTGTGTTGGGTGTAGACCGTTAGACTTGCCACTTCCCAAATGACTGGCGTCTCAGCCTTCATTGTACGGCCATAAAAACAGATGGCCATTGAACCTGATCAATGCAATCAATACACAAAACCCTTGTATAGCTGGTCCATTGATATCCTCCTAGAGAGGCAGGGTAGCAGTCCTAATGGTCTAGGGACTCGTGTTGATGTATTCTTCCAAAGGGCATTGCCACCCTTTTATAACACTATGTAACACAATTTTTGTTCCTGGGTAATAAGTGTTATTTCCTAATTGCTTATGCCTCAAAAGTATAGAAAATGGCTATTATTCCCCACAAACTTTGCTTTTGTGACCAGGACAGTGATATTTTGAAATTTACCTATTTCCAATGAGAAAACTGGCGAATTTATGTCTTTTTGTTCACGTAAAGTCAGAAAAAAACAACATATGAATCAAAATTAACATGTATTTATACTAAAGTAATACAAAAATGATTACAAAAGATTTAGAAGTGAGTAGTTTTTCGGGATTTACGATTATACTGTAAATCACTTTCACGAATCAGCCCCCAAATGTAGTCTCCCATCATGTTCTCGTTATACTGTCCTTGGTAGCGGTGTTCAAAGTCCAGTATATCCTGGTGGAAATGTTCGCCTTGCTCCTTTGAGTATGCTCCCATGTTCTCCTTGAATTTATCAAGATGAGCATCAAGAATATAGACTTTGAGGGACATCCTACAGCCCATTGTGCTGTAGTTCTTCACCAGAGTCTCAACCAGCTCCACATAGTTTTTGGCCTTGTGATTGCCCAGGAAGCCCCGAACCACTGCGACAAAGCTGTTCCAAGCCGCTTTCTCCTTACTAGTGAGCTTCTTGGGGAATTCATTGCACTCCAGGATCTTCTTTATCTGTGATCCGACGAAGACACCGGCTTTGACCTTTGCCTCAGACAGCTTAGGGAAGAAGTCTTGAAGGTACTTGAAGGCTGCCGACTCCTTATCTAGAGCTCTAACAAATTGTTTCCAATTTGATGTGCGGTGGTGGCATCAGCACCTTCCGGGGGTCCACCAGTGGCTCCCACTTGACGTTGTTCCTCCCCACAGAGAACTCGGTCCGCTGTGGCCAGTCCCGCCTGTGGTAGTGCGCCTTGGTGTCCCTGCTGTCCCAAAGGCAAAGATAGCAGGGAAACTTGGTAAAACCGCCTTGGAGACCCATCAGGAATGCCACCATTGCAGCCTCTTGATGCCATGTCAGAAGAATGCAGATATGTATCCACTTAGGCAGCTGGAACTAAACTGAACTGTTGGGCTTAAGGCCCCTGTATTTATACTACTATTTATATTACTGGAAAGTTCTAGAAAGTTTTAGAAGTTACTCCAAGTTTACTCAGCACTGAATCTATCTGGAATGTTCTGGAAAATAGGTAAATTTCAAAATATCACTGTCCTGGTCACAAAAGCAAAGTTTGTGGGGAATAATAGACATTTTCTATACTTTTGAGGCATAAGCAGTTAGGAAATAACACTTACTACCCAGGAACCAAAAAAAAAAAAATTGTTACACAGTGTAATCGGATGTACCAAATTGGGAGAAAATAATAAAATAATTGGCGATTACAAAAAAATTGTTACACTGTGTAATCCATGTTCCCCAAAACCTCAAAACATCTCAGTATCTTGATGCGCATATTGTGTAGTTGGGGACAAGGAGCTAGGTATGTCCACTCAGTCTTTTTACACGCAATAGCCCTTGGCTTTACATACTGTACAGTATATTGTATTGCAGTACAGAAGCTATTAAAGCCAAGTCTTAAGTAATTTTGTTAAGCCTTGCTAAGAGAGATAGTTTCTGTTTAATTTCCTAAATGTTGAAGTTGTAGTATTAAATTTTGTGAATGTTTGTAATCAATCAGTGAAGCCATCACAAGAAGCTTTGCATCACAAATTACTGCAACATGTATTTTACTGTATATGTACAGAATTATTGTATACGGAAAAGAAGTGAAGAAACATTGAATATGAATAAAAAGGTCTACGCTATACATTTGCTGCTTTGTAAACGCCATGGCTACACTAACATATTTTTGAGAATGTTTAAACTTTGAACTGTTAACACCCCTGAGCCTTGCAGAAGCACATCACTGTTCAGCTTTAAAGCATCAATACATTTATATTCTGTTTTGCGTTTGTAACGGGGAGAGTAAACATTTCCACCTGTCTGCATCAAAGCCTGAATAAAAGGACACAATAATAAAAGGGGGTAAAAATAAGCCTTCGCCTCATTCTGCTAAGGTCTGCTGTGATCCATTAGCACTCCCCACAGAATGAGCACCACAGCAGCACTTTCCCACATTGCCGCCCATCTAAATAACAAGCTAGTTATGTCTGTGGGTTCGCTCACAGGGGAGAACAAAAGAAAAATGCTGTCTGTATAATTGCCTTTGATTGTATGGAAGACATTGCAACCTGGTTGCTCATTAGTTGAAAATAATTCTAATACGATTATGGGTGACAACAGTGCAGGTGATTTAGGGCCAGCCAATCCATACGACTGCATTTTAGTTTCCTATTAAGAAATGCAAAATTTATGAGCGCACAACCCTCAGCTCCTTAAACCAACAAATAAATCATCGCAACGAGAGAGGCTGCGGCGGCCCGATGCAAATTATGACCGTCACTTGTCTCCGTAAAGCGGTTAATGACCGAAATTCATCGCCTCCTTCCCCGGCATTGTTTCAAATTAAGCGGCGCTTTGTAAATCACTGTGCCGTGATTTCATGCCTTCACCGTGTCCTTTCCCCACATCATAAATTTCCCCTGTTCATTGCTGTGTCTATGTTTCTTCCTCCGTTTTCTTCTTGTTCAGCTCAGTGTACATTAGGGAGGCTTTAAAATTTAACCAGGCACATCTCTATCTATCTGTCTATATATCTGTCTGTCTGTCTGTCCGTCTAGTGTTTTAAAATGGTGAATACAGAACATATCAGATCTATTTTCTTTCCAAATTAATTATTCTCTAATTTAATGAGTGCTAATCAAGGCTTTAAAATGTGTCAATCTTTTGGTTCTCTGCTTGGATATTTCAAATACAAAGCTATAGGTTTCTGTTACTTCCTTGAACTGAATAACTTCTTGTGCTATTCAATGTCTTGAATGTCTGTCAATAACATAATTAAAATAAAAAGAGATGCATTTCCAAATAGTGATGACTACACTGCATTGAAATCAGAGTCACATTTTATTTACATTTCATGTCCAGGGCATGCACAAAGCACTTCACAAAAGAATACAATCAAATAGAAACCATAAAATCCCAGGTACATCTAACCCTTAAAGCCATCATGTACATTTATTAATTATACATGCTTTCAGTGCTATTGTACAGTCAGGAATGTAAGTCTGTTAAATGTGCTGAATGTATAGAGTTGTCTCCTCACAATCGCATATCATGTGTTAAGTGCATGTAGTAAATATTACTAAATGAAGTATAACATGTCAAAATCTGAAATGGTGCCATTAAGATATTGTCTTCTAAATAAATCTGCTGATATGAAATATGCAGAATTATTAAAAGATGGGCATAGGGAAGTCTAGTTCATGTGGCATAGGGAAGTCTAGTTCATGTGGCATAGGGAAGTCAAGTTCATGTGGCATAGGGAAGTCTAGTTCATGTGGCATAGGGAAGTCTAGTTCATGTGGCATAGGGAAGTCTAGTTCATGTGGCATAGGGAAGTCTAGTTCATGTGGCATAGGGAAGTCTAGTTCATGTGGCATAGGGAAGTCTAGTTCATGTGGCATAGGGAAGTCAAGTTCATGTGGCATAGGGGAGTCTAGTTCATGTGGCATAGGGAAGTCTAGTTCATGTGGCATAGGGAAGTCAAGTTCATGTGGCATAGGGAAGTCAAGTTCATGTGGCATAGGGAAGTCAAGTTCATGTCCTTTTTACTTTGATTTCAAAGACATGTAGACCTCTGCAAATCTTCCAGCTGGTGGCAGTTTTCTTGCTTAATAAGGCAAACAATTATGGCTGCATGCCGTGAATCGATAAAGAAAATACCAGATACAATTAACCCTAGAGACTGGGGAAGGGGCCACATGCATTGGCATGGGGGACCCCAAGGGAGAGCCCAGCAGAAATGACATTAGCCACTATGAAATATTACTAGCCAAGTGTTAAAACAGGTGTTATTACAAGCTAATATTGCAATTACATCACACAGCTAGGATCCCGGCTGACTCATAAATTCAGCTCTCCTGTCAAGGTTTATGGTAGCCTTTGCCTAGTGGAGCCGTGTCTTAATGTGGACAGGACAGGACAAGTGCAAGTTCATTTTAATCAGAGACGTTCACTGGGAGCAGAGGGGCTGTTCTCTTCTTTTATCGTGATTCAAAAACTATCCTGGTATTTGTGTCAGTCCTAAAGGTATGCAATTTCATATTACTATTAGGCCAGGGAGTTTCATCATTTCACAAATGCAACATTTAAAGAGCAAAGAGCTGCTAATAAATGTTGACAGGGAACTCTAGGGCCTCATTCACAAAGCATTTTCTTCCGTGCTGAGTTCCATGTTAATGTCAAAAAAGGATAAAATAAACAACTTTTCCCTAACCCTTCATCCAGACCCTGGAGTAGTTCATTATATAATTTTACATGTTAATCCTGGTGTGAGATGGCTCTCCAAGGGCACCCCAATCTAAAGCTTTGTGAAACCTCCACAAAACAAATAACTGCACTAAACACACAACAGGCCACGCTAGCCTGCAGTGGCTCCTAAAAAAGTGTTAATGAGGGGAGGATTAGGGGCTGACGCACACATGCTAGGTGCTAATGATGACCAGGCCTCCATGTTAGCTGTTCTCTGACAATTGTAATCTTTGTTCATGCTGGCGTGTACTTAAATGCTGCAGGTTGTTTGGGAGGGAGTCCCCAGAATCTCGCTCATTTGTCTGTAAGCATGCACAGCTTTTTTTTTTTCCCTGCCATTATTTTGGCATTAGTTTAATCTTAAAATCAACTGCTGTATTTTCTTAATCAACCTGTTTTCCGTATTACTGTTTCACTATCTCAACCACACATACAACGTGCACATCTGCAAACTTCGCTAATTGATGCTTCCATGTAATATCAGTGGGGAATACAAGGATAACAAGATTCAGGATTAACAAAATAAACCATCATACTGTTTTTGTAGTATGCAATATATATATATATATATAGATATATTATATCTATATTATATATAATATATATATATATAGTATATATATAATATAATTTATAATAATTTTATATGTTGTCTCTGGCAGATTTTTACATTTACCCACAGCTATTTTGTAAATCCCTAAGCATTTCTTCTAGTCGGCTATTAGAAGTTAAAACTTGTTGTGTTTAGCTGTACAGCCGTAAACCATGTGCAATGGCAGAGTTGTTACATTATGTGCCCCACAGTATGCTTCTAGTCTCTTGCGTGTATGGAGTTAAGAGGGGACAGGGAAGGTGGAAGGAGGCACCGCTCAGCTCTTCCCAGCAATCGCAGTTTATTGATTGGGAGGAGAGCAGATCGGAGCTGCCAGATTGAGAGAATAGATTAGCAATAAAAAGAGAACATTACTCCACTGCCGGGATATAACTGAAAAATGATGGTCCCGCTGCTAGTCTGTCTGTCACGGAGTAACATGCAGGGTTAATGCGGGAGTAGGGGGTAGAGGTCAGTATTGGGGTGTTTCCATAGCAACCTACAAAACATGTAACTTACCAGAGAAGACTTGAACCATTTCTGATTGACAGAACATTTTGTAATATTCTTCCTGGTTTGTTAATTTTTAAAAGCTTTCGGTGTCAGATGTTCAAAAACAAATACAATCTGTATTTTATTTATTTTTGATGCTACAGTGCTACAGTGCTATAAAAACTCATTACTTTGACGAGCGATCACTGTGTAAAAGGAGATAAAGCAGAGCGAGCAGAAAAGCTTCCTTTGGCGTGACCAGCACTTTGTGGGAAGATGTTATCTTTACAATTCGTAGTCTTATTTCTGATTGCCAATATCAATATTATCACTGGTCCCCATTTTACTCATGTTAAAGGTTTGCTTGTCTCGTTTGTTGTGCTCCAGAACATGCAGATATTTTAAACAGAGCAGTTTAGATTGGAAGGGTGCTGCTGCTTTTAGTCTGTCTATTGTGTGCTTGGTTTGGCCTGTATTAAGACCTTGTGTTTTTGCAAATGCATACTTCAGTTACCTAAAGGGCTTGTTAACCAAGGCATTACAATGCATTTTATCAACAAATGCATTTGCTGTTCTTGGTTTTAATGCCTTTAAGTAGCTTATAGACAGTAATTCTTACAATCTTCAATACATGAATCAAGACCAACATTTAGCAATGTTCCGAGGGACTGGTTTTGACATTGGTATAGCAGTTAACTGATAAAGCATAGTATGACTTCAAGTCTGACAGTGTGTCCTGAAGTCCGACAGTTTATATTCGGTTTTGTTCAGTCAGGTCACTTTGTTTTATACGCAAACCTGTTCTCAGCCTCATGTCGGTGAGTTTCGAGAAGCAGGCCCTGAGTGTGTGTTGACTCTCAGCACAATAACAGCTTTCTTGTGACTCATTGGGTTGTCTTTTAAAATGTGCTCCTCTTGCACTCTGGTGCCAAAAATAGAGTCCGAAATGGAGAAATGAGGCCAGTGACAGCACCTGGGTTTGTCTTCTCAGTCTCTACGGAACTTCAAGCTGCATTTTGCACTACATACTGAGAACATGAAAATGCAGCATCACAAATGTGTATTGAAGGGATTGCATGTAGGTGTTTTCATTTCAAAACATTTTATCCGATACTGAGTTTGGTTCTTCTCAGTTTCCATCCAATGCTCTCAGGAAATCTGTTGCACATGCACTTCCTAGGCCATTTAAACCCAGCAGTTTTCAGGGATAAAGTAGGTTACTGGCTAAACACATGTCAATCATTTGGGGAAGCAGCTGGTTGGTTAATGACAGCAAAGAGGCTGGCGAATGGGTGGGTACAATTTCAACCTCCAGGTGTAATGACCAAGGAAGTGCAACACTAACTAAAAGCATGGCTTACAAACAGGGATTTGTTTAAACTAGTCAGATATCATTTTTAAATACAAAAATATACCATCACCTAAAACTATTAAAGATGCAATAGTGATTCGTTTAGAAAACTATAAGAAACTTGTCAATGAAAATGGTCAATGTCTTCAATGTTGGACTTGGTTATAACATGTGCTTCTTTCAAAACTGCACATTTGAGACCTTTATAACCAGCGGAAGTGCACAACAGGTAAGATTTATCAAATTATTTTGTTAGTTACAAGCAATTTAAAAGCCACTGCAGAATAAGTAAAGTTGGGCTTATTGTCTTAAAAATATCGACCATTTCCAAAATTGTGTGACCTGGAACAAGATGAATCTATGAGTATGGTCAGATAGCCCAGATGTAGAGCAGTTTCAGGATTAATCACTGCTAGACAGAAAGAGGGCGCTTTACATCATTTAAAAAAGGTATTGTGTTTTTATTAATGGCATGTGGCCCTGGAGTGATGTTCTTAAATGTGTATTATTATTATTATTATTATTATTATTATTATTATTATTATTATTATTATTAATACTATATTTGCTATAAATTTGCTGTTTTAGTGCTTGAAATAACTATAAAACCGATAGCATTGCAAAACTAGAATTTCATAAGTAGTTAGTTTCTAGACTGAGCGATTCTGATGTTCTGGTCAGAAAAGCAAAGCAGTCTAATGCAGATTGAACTGAAATGGAGAACAGCGCTCCCTCTATTTTCAACTTGAATATTCACAGATTTGATCATTTGCGGTTAGTCCACACTGACAGTCCTATACTTTCCTGGCCTATGAGACTAGATACTTTATGCTGTGTGGTTTCACCCCTCGACCCCTCGTCAACAATATCCCATTACAGCTTCTAACAAGAAAAGGAACATTCAATCCATCAAATATCAATCCGTTATGTTCTTCCTGCTGGATAACCTTGCATTGTCCGGAGTGAACAGTGAGACACAGTGGCTGTCTTCATGGTGTGCATTTACTTATGTTTGGGATTCCTAACCTTCCCTAATGGATATATGTGCAGTTTTACAAGTGGGATTTAGCCACTAAATGGTGAAAACAGAACATATCAGATCTATTTTCTTTCCAAATTAATTATTCTCTAATTTAATGAGTGCTAATCAAGGCTTTAAAATTTGTCATCTTTTGGTTCTCTGTTTGGATATTTCAAATACAAAGCTATTATGGACTTTTTGTCTGGTGATTACATGCATAATCCTTAGTTTCTTAACTCATAACTCCCGATCTGTGTTGCTTGGGTCAGGAGAACAAACCGATCTCTTACCCAGAGTTCATTGTGACATAATCCTTTTTGGTGCCAAAGTCAGTGTCCCTCCTCCATAAAACCCCACATCATTCATTTAGAAAATAAGGAAAAAGGGGGAAGGGGGTGAAATTTAGGT